>NW_011499885.1:766454-824620 GCF_000495115.2 Populus euphratica | reverse complement strand
AAAAAAAAAGAAAAAAATATATATATATATATATATATATATATATATCAATTAAAAGAATTAAGACTAAATTCGACATAAAAATTAAATGAAATTAAATGTCTAGGGTTGGTATTGAAAAAAAACAAATCAATCAAAAAAATGATTCAAAATTAAAAAATTAAAATTAAAAGAATGAGGATAAAATTTGAAAACAAATTAAAAAAATCAAATAATTAGGGATGAAATCAAAAATAAAATCCAATTAGAAATAATTAATATAAATAAAATAATTACAAATAAGAGAAAAATGATTGAATCAAAAGAAAAAAGTAAATTGAAGGTTTGGTATCAATTTTTACATGGCCAGCACACAATCCTACAAAGAAAGATAAGGAAAAGAAGAAAGCAAAGAAAAGCAATTTCACATCAAATCACGTCAAACTACCATACATGTGTCACCCAAAAAAGAAGAGGACATAAAGCTAGATAAATCAAATGATATTGTGAAATCACTATTGGCCGCACGCACCACTAAAAAGCTGCAGAGCGGCTGGCACATGTAAGGCACGTGCAACAGCTTTTTTTTATTTTTTTGGCAAAAAGCAGAAAAGCTCTTAGGACTAAACAATATTAAAAAACAAATCATGTTGAAATTACAACCAAACCCCTAAAGTCAATGCTAAAAAATTTAAATTATAAGGTAATGTAGTAATTTAATTATTCTATAAAACATGAAAAAAAACCCTTATGTAGAAGGCATTGATTTATTTTATTTAAAGGTTACATTAGTAATTTTACTATGCATTATAGAATATATTTACCAAAATAACCTCGTACAATCATTAAAAGACATTTATGTAAAAGTAAAAAGACTATCTTCCCTCGAAGCAAAGGCTAAAAATAAAATGACAAAACAAAAAAAAATAGTAATTATATTATTATTGTCATTACCTATTTTTGAGCCCCCCGCATCAAAAATAATAAAATATGAAAAAATCAAAAACATATTATCAAAAATATAAATAGTGAAAAAAATGGTGTCAGTGCATCCTAAAAATGGGTAAAAAATAGTTGAGGAGGTAAAAAAATATAAAAATTAAAATTTAACAGTATTTTATTGACTTATGACAGCCTTATTGACAAAGAAAATTCAATTTTGAGTAAGAAAAGTTCAAAATCAGATGTTTATGACTTAATTAAATTTTATTGAAGGTTTAATTGAATTTATAGAGAGTTTGATTGTAAGAAAAATTGATTTTGGAGTTAATTTAAGCTTTAATTGGAAGAAATTAAAGTTATGGGGTCAAATTATAATTTTTCAAAGTTAATTTGATCAAATTAGGAATTTAATTGCATAACTATTAAAGTTTGATGGCCAATTAGGGACCTAATTGAAAAAATCTGAAACCAAGGACCAAAACAATAAAGGCGTGTAAATAGAAGGGCTGGAATTAAAATCGGTCAGGGGCCCAATTGAAGAATTAGAAGTTTATTGCTCAATTGAGGGTCAAATTGCATAATATCAAGATCAAGAACCAAAGTGAAAAGGACAGTCAACTATAGGGCCGCTATTGGATTTTTAGAAGGGATGCAATTGCATTGATTTTAAATTAAAATTGCGATTGAAGACTTGATTAACCAAATTACAAATTGAGGATAAAAGTAAAATTTAACAAGTTTTTGCCGCTTTTTCATTTAAAATGAAACGACGCGTTTTGACTAAAACGACGTCATTTCACTCATTGTTTAAAAAGAAAAAAAACTCAAAACGATACAGTTTTGAACGGTACCACATATTCTTCCCCTGAACATGCAAAGAACAGGGGAAGAAAATTTGGTTTTTCTCCTTTGTTTTTCACCAATTTCCCTCCCCCCAATGACTTCAAAAAGACACCGACTTGCCACCCTTTCCATGTGTTGAAGAGGCGATGGAGGGGTGACAGCATAGTGGTCGCCCCAGCCACGTTTCCCTCCCCTGTTTTTGCTTATAAAAATAGGGGAAGGGGATTGAAAAAAAAAAAAGGAAAGGGAGATCGAACCCAAGAGAGAACCGAACAAGAGAGGAGAATATAAGAGAAAGAGCAGAATAAAGGGAAAGAAAAAAAAAACTAGAAGAAAAGGCAAAAATAGTGAAACAAGAGAAGAGAGAAAGAGAGAAGAAAACAATAGAGCCACTGCGTGCCACCTTGCCCCAACCAGCACTAGCAGTGTCATTGCCACTGCCACAGTTGCTAAAAGCATCATGAGCCACCGCAGGTCAGCCTTTTTCCCTCTCCTCCTCCACCTTCGTCCACTGCTTCTTCTCCTTTCTCTCTAGTGTTCACATTGCATGTGAACAGTGGAGAGGCCTACTGTTTATACGAATTGGGCTGAGCCCAGCCCCTTTAGTTAGGTCAGATTCGATCCAACCCATGTATTTAGGCCTGACCCGGCCTATTTTAAAAAAAAAAATTCAAATGCTTGTTTTTTAGAATTTTTACAATTTTTTTGCATATTTTATGTAATTTGATTAATATCAGGCAGTATTTTTATGCTGTAAAAATACAAATCCGGTATTAAAATACTCTGTTTTTGTCAAAAATTTCAAAAATACAAAAAAACAAAAAAAAACAAAACAAATATTTTTATGCATATAGCCAACTGTCTCAAAGCTAAAACATCATATTGTCTTTTTCATGCATCAAAAATAATATTTTAGCATGAATTTTGGTTTTAATAATCAGTTTATTAAAGTCAAGAGAATATTGGCCAAAATTTCAAAAACAGTAAAAATTTTATTTTGTTTATCGCTTAGTATCTGAGGTATGACATTACACGTAATACATATTTCAGATATTTAATTTATTTTTTAGAACAATAGAATGGTTAGGTTTAACCATATTTTAAGAAAAGAACCTCGTTATTGAGGAGGGTTTGTTTTGAACCTTAGATAGATCAACAATTAAAAACTACAAAACAAGACTTTAGATTTGATTAGACAAAACAATGCAACCTACCTTAGGTAGGGCGTATTTGGGGTGCTAATACCTTTCTTTTACGCAACTAGTCTTTGTACTCGATTTTTAAAACCAGTTAGGATTTCTAATAATCAAAATACTAGGTGGTGACTTCCATTTCAATTGTTCACTGATAAAAGACACAAGAATTCCTTGTCTCTTCATATTTTACTAGAAATACATCATATCTACATTTCTATATTTTTCTTGGATAGTGGACGATCGCCGCAATGCCACACACGTGTGACAATTATAATAAATAGAATCTATATCTTGGTATGTAATAATATCGCTAAGGAAATTAGTTTTTTAGATAATATTAAGACCTCTGAATTAATTTTTTTATCCTAGAGAGTTTTAATTTAATATCTTTTCTTCTACATTTTATCAATCTTGTGTGTAACAGTTGCCTGGCTAAGATTATATATATCCTTAATTCTTCAAGTGTCTTGAGATATTAAATTCTACAATTAACGTAGATGGAAATTAAGATATTGTTCTCTTGAACCTTTTCTCGTGTGATTTATAAAAATTTGAGGTATTTTTGACGAAAATAAAATTCAAACTTGGACAATAATAAGAAAGGCACAAGCTCTTTTTTAACACAAAAAGAAACTCCTTGCATTACATTATACCTGGCCTTACATAATACTCACATACCCAAACAAAACCTTTGCCTTACATGACAGTACTCACATACTTTGAAGGAGAAAAACACCACACGATGATGTGCTTTATTAGTACTACTTATTCATCTTAATCTCAAAGCCAAAATAGCAGAGATCAGTGAACTCAATTTATTATTCCATACATTGAACCAAATTGACAACTGTCTGGTTCCATACCACATTCGCCGGGAAGGCTTCTGGCCACACTCGCAGCATCATCAAAATCCATTCGTCCGACACCCCTCTGCTTTGGCGCACTCATAACAGCCTTCCTGAGGCCATAGCAGCGGCACGTGGATCTCATCTGTCTTAGCTGTTCACAACACCTGTCAAGACGTTCCTCTTCTCTTCGGTTAATGTCAAGGCCGTCCCGTGAGCTCGCTTCTTGCATGATATATTCCTGGCAATACTTGAGATCTTGTGCCCCAATCAACTCGTCGCGACAGTCTTCTTCTGATCGCCTGGAGTTGTTCTCATCGATGATCACTGTAGTACTGTGAATGGAGGCGTCAACTAGGAGGAGAAAGGCTGTCAAAGTGGCTACGAAGATGATGAGCTTTGCCATTGCACGTAGATAGGGGCTCGTAAGGATATGATTTGTTGGGTCAGAGTTGATGTGGAGGTTGGGGGTTATTTATAGCCATTTACGGCAGGTCTGGCTTGTGAATTAAGCAGATGGGTTAAGGTACGATCGATAATTTCGTTGCGGTAGACGGGAAACTTGAGGCTACACGTATATATTCGATAACATGCATGGGCTACACACGTACTGAGATTTATCTACAAGTGTTAACATGCATGAACTGATTTTGTTGGGTTCCCAAATGGGCTGCAATTTGTTTCGGAAGATGGTGGGCTAAAGGCTACACGTACATGCGATGGTTCCAGGTAGAATACTACATTACCTTATCCTAAAAAAACTAATCTCACGGAGATGTTACTATGTATGTCCCAAGATATAGATTTCTATTTATTATAATAATATAATTTATTATTTTCCTCCTCAATCGTAAGATTGTTTTTTCAGCATGACATAAATATTTTTTAAGAATTATGTGGGATTATTTTGATAATTATGTTTGGGATTATTTTGATAATTATGTTTTTTAATGTATGGTGAAATTGCTAATGTAACTCTTTAATAAAATATTCTAAAGTATTTTGCACGAGGGCATTTTTATATTTTCATGTTTTATAGAACAATTAAATTATTACATTATTTTTACAATTCGGGTTTTTAAACCTTAGCTTCATGGGTTTAGTTGTAATTACATGAAGGTTTGTTTGTTAATATTTTTTAATTCCAAGAGTTTTTTTTTTTTTAAATAAAGTTGTTGACACATGTCTCGCATGTTTTAGCTGGTTTATTGCCTTCTAGTAAAGCGTACGGCTATCTTTAATAATTGTAATCATGATTTTACCATATCATTTGATTTATTTCAGCATTTTTTTTTCTTTTTGGGTGCTACGTTATAGCGGTTTGGCTTGAAATTGTTTTTTTTTTCTTTTTTTGTTCAGATTGCATGCTGGATTTTTTTTTTTAATCGAATCCCTCTTCTCTTATTTACAATTATTTTATGTACATTGGTTGTTCTAATTTTGTTTTATTTTTGATTTTATAACTTTCAAAAGGTGGCTATAATTTATGAATCGGATTGATTTAGAGGAAAGGCAGTGCCATGCATGTTGAGTACGTGTTAGATGTATGGACTCCACGTACGTTAATTTATACACAAATGTTGCTATAGACTGTGTTTTTTCCATGGTAGGGTAAATGGCTTGTTTGGGAATATGGGGGGCTTAAGCTGCTTACACGTAGATTCTTACAAGCAGATGCTGTCAAGGTTTTGTCTGCTTTTCCAAATCGCATTGATATTTGTTATGCTTGAGTTAAGATTCCCTTGTGGAGCAACGTTCATTTGCTGCTGTTTGCAAGCTTATAAGGTGAAACCCAGTTAAATTCCTTTCACTGACAAATTACAGAACTTCATCTAGTCCTAGACTCATGAGGAATTCTGTGTCCTTCCATGAAGCTATCGTCAGAGAAGTTTTGTCTGGCCCAACTAACACATTGGTATTTCCAGCCCACTATCGAAGGATTGGGCCTAGGGCTTTCATACTTGAGGCCTGTCACTAAGACTTATCATGATTAATACAGGGCAAGGGCTCCGTTATCTTTTTGCCTCCCTCTTTGTGAAAGAAAAAGATAACCATTTAGATGGTAGCTAAGTAGTAAAAACTTGGGACTAAGGGGTTTGCTCTCTATGTAGTTTCAGGTTCAAGTCCTTGGTTGCTCATATGATGGTCACTGGAGGCTTACATGGTCGTTAACTTCAGGGCCCGTGGGATTAGTCGTGGTGCGCGCAAATTGGCCCGAATACCCAAGTTAATCAAAAAAAAAAAAAAGCAACATGACTACCATGCAACCACATGATCAGTCCAACATCTATGATAGGAAGGAAAAATGATTTTCTCCTTTTCTGAAGTGATCGAATACAGTATAAAAATATGATAATAATTATTTTTTAAAATATTATAAAAAATATATATTAAAATATTTTTTTATTTTAAAAAAATTATTTTTGATATTAATACATCAAAATGATCTAAAAACACAAAAAAAATATTAATTTAAAATAAAAAAATAAAAATATTCAAATTATTTTCAAAAACAAATAAGTCTAAGGTTTCTGGATATTCTTGGATGTACATTCTTCGATATATTCTTCCCTCATAAATAGTTATTTACATAAACAGAGAAGGGTTTCCTGTCCATGACTAAAAACTTGTTTTGTAGGTAATCGATAAGGATCATGTCTCGCCAGAGACCTCCTTTGGATTATTCAACTTTTTCTTTAACAATAACCAGCTTGATCCTTATTTCTCTGTGCCTTCCTTAAACTCAAACCCGATAACCTGTCAAGAATGAGCTCATCAATCTCTTAAAAAACCTGAGAGCATCATCAATTAGAAAGCCACTCATACTTGTGATTTCTGGTTTACACATAACGAGGCTACAAGCTGCAAAGGTTTGGATAATTTGATGGAGCATTGTGAATTGACTAAGAACAAGCTGATATAAATATCCCCAAAGGCCAGTTCCTCATTAACTATGTATGATGCCAGGTTGCCGAAAACTAGATAATTGTAACGCCATCCGTCATAAGTCAATAAAAAAAATAAAGCAAAAAATAATAATATTTAGTCAACACAATCATGCATGTTTTATAAAAAACAATTTAATATTAAATAATAAAATTAAAAAATATATAAAAAAAACGATATTGACCTATATTAGTTTGCAAAGATATTACATAAGTCATTTGACAAAAAAAAATACTTTTTGGTTTTGCAAAACTAAAATAAATCAAAGTTTTGCTTTGGTTTTGTGTTGATTATTGGTTTTCAAACACTATTTTAGAATTTTTATGGCTATAAATATATTTTATAAGTTTTTTATGATGTTTTTTAAATTAAACTATAGTTAAAAATGAGGTTTTATCTAAAATTTCATAACCCAATTTTATAGCAATTAGAGACTGTTGACATTTGAGCAGGACACATGTCGCCTGCTATTTTTTTTTTCTAAAGATTTAATATCCCTTAAAAAATTAAAACCCATAGCTGAGCCGTTCTAGACCCGTGCACTCGAGCCTCTTTCTGGAGGCCCATGTGCTCTAGCTGGTGGCTCATTAGAGCATGTCATGCGTCAACTTGCTCACAAATCCCATGGCAGCCCCCACGTTTGGCAACGATAACGCCAGTGCTGTTGATTCATTCTTATCGATCCTCTTCTGGAGAATAAGTTCAAATACTTTAGATTCAAGTGATTTAAACAAATTAATTTAAAAAACAAGATTAGGTTTTGATTTGGATTCAGCCATCGATTATAGATTTATAACAAGCACAACAAAGTATTGTTAGGTTGGTTGCCATTTCATGTAAGGCACCAACCATTTACCATTGACTATTGGTAGCCACCATTGTTGAATGAGATAGAGTTGGTGGCCACCATTGTTGAATGAGCTAGAGTTGGTAGCCACCAATGTTGACAACAAATCAAGAAAAGCTTCCATGAATGCCTATAAATAAAGGCATATATGAGAGAGCAAAATAAGAGAGGAAGTAGAGCCAAAGAGGTGAGAAATGTAGGAGAGAGTGGGCTGTCATTGCAGCACAAAAGGAGAGAAATAGAGTGAGGTTGAGAGTTGCTCAAAGAGGAGATGATTCCTCCTCCTCTATTGTTGTAAATCTTGTACTCTCCCTACATAATGTAATGGCTTCTCCCGTGGATGTAGGCGGTTTTGCCGAACCACGTTAAATATTGTGTCAGTGTGCTTGGCCTTTTATGAGCAAATATCAGTATATCACCGGTCGGAATTCCCAACAAGTATAATAAAGAGTTTAAGACAAGAATGGCAAGGGTGAGAAGTTCCCTGTTCAGGACAGAATTTGGTGGGTTGGTATCCACAAACAAGAACAATACAAAGCTCTTGAAACTCTTTTTGAGTTCCAATGTGTTGGCAATTGAAGGAGAAGAAAGCTCCAAATATATATAGTAATAAAGTACTTGTAAGGGTGTGGAGGTAGATTTGGTACGGGCAGCAATACTTGGTCAAGAGGGAATGGGAGTGAAATGAAGAGTCTCTAGCTTGGGGTCAGCTGTATGGATCCACCAGGAAGGTTCAGTTACCATTTGAAGGTTTTATTTGGCCAAGAGGCAAGAAGCGTTTCATTTTTTGAAGCTTTTCTTGGCCACATTGTGAGGTACAGTTTGACTATCATTGAATTTATTTCGGTTCCGAATCACCACGATGCCTGATTCATAGAGTGAATTCATCATTCAGTAGACATCATGACCCTCTGATGCAACCATATAAAGCATCTTGCCCCACATTAAATGGTGGGTCTGATCTGATGTGGCAATATCAGAAAGCAAAATTTGGTGCGATACTAATCTGTCTTCTTTTTTTTTCTTTTTTTCTTTTTGTCTTCTTTACATCTCTGAGAGATATAAAGCATCTTGCCCCACATTAAATGGTGGGTCTGATCTGATGTGGCAATATCAGAAAGCAAAATTTGGTGCGATACTAATCTGTCTTCTTTACATCTCTGAGAGAGGAGAGGAACTTGTGCCTAACATTACAATGCTGCCACCCTTTTTATAAATTTGGAAAAGAAAAAAGAACATAAGGTGTCTGCTGCACTTTTTCTTGGTTCATTCTGTACGTGTCCATTGTAAGATGATGGAATGTTCTCTCGTCCAGTTTTTGCTTTTTAAAGAATATTGCTGCTGAATGATGAGTAAATCCCGCAATTGTTGTCCTGGAATCACTCGAAATCACAGACTAATGAGCTTGCAAATGTATCAAAGCCACTCCCTCCACGCTCTATTGGATGTTAAAATAAAATGATCTTGCAACTTGTTCGTAAATGCCTTTCGTAACAGATAATTAAACCGGTTGACCTTCCGCTAGCTACCCAAATATATAAATGTTATTCATTTCCGTATGCTTTTGAGGGCAGATTGATCAACGCTATTAGGATTGACAAGAATTTATCATATTCAATTGCTGCCCATGTGCTTAGAAACTGGAGCAGCTCGTTCTAGCTGTCTTCCTGACTGGTGCTATTTTTGAAGTTATATATATATATATAGACTAAAGACACTGAACATAAGGGACAGAGCTGAAACGGAAGACCTTAATTTTCTTCTTTCGAAGATCAAAATGAGAGCTAAGGTATGGTTCTTGCATATTCGTGGCATATATGATTAAAGAGTGAAAGAAATATAATACCAAAACCGAGAGAGAGAGAGAGACTAAAGACACTGAACAAAAGGGACAGAATTGAAACGGAAGACCTTAATTTTTTTTTTCGGAGATCGAAATGAGAGCTAAGGTATGGTTCTTGTATATTCGTGGCATATATGATTAAAGAGTGAATGAAATATAATGACAAAACCTTAATAAATCGAGCCAGGTGCGTTTAGATTTAATAATTGCTAGTCATTTAACCAGTGATTTGCCGTGAGTTATAATTTACATAAATAAACGATAACTATTTATGTATAAATATCTAATTAAATAAATCTATAACAATTTATATAAATAAATAATAATTACCAAAAGAGAAATTAAAAAAAATTAAAGTTGAATGTAAATAAAGATATTCAATCAAATAAAATGAGTCATTCACCTGATTGTGTTTACTGAACTTGTTTATTTAACTCAATAAAAAGTAAATTCATATATCAAAAATTCATGTTCTAAAAGATAAATACAAATGAAACTGATTGATACAGTTTAAACAAAATATTATGCAAGGCCCAACACATCGGCAATATTATTTAAAATTAAAAATTTTTCTTTTGCAGAAACAAAGTTCATTTGTATAAAACAATTATAGATAAATTAGAATAATATCTTGAAAAGTCCAACACAAACAAAACAATTCTCCAAAGAAACTTATATTCAAAATTCTCATGTAAAACATGTTACTTAGGACATGAAACCATAATAAACACATAAAAAGATAAAATTAAAGATAATCACGAAATCAATATTAAAAAAATTAAAGCAAAATGATAACATTGTATAAATCAGAATCTTTAACAAATCAAATGTCAAAAGTTAAAACCTATATAAAAAAAAATCAATTACCCAAAAGGATCTAAAAATAATTAAGAGTGAAAAACATTAATTAGATGGCAAATAGAAAAAATTTAACAAAAAAATTCAAAAGAATAAAGGAAAAATTAAAAAAAAACAAAAAAATATTTTGATTACATGATGAAATTGAAAGTAAAAAAAAAATTCAACAAAACAGCCAAGGAAAAAAGTTAAAATTTTAAAAAATAAGGATAAAAATAAAAAATAAAACATTTGATAAAATTTAATTGAAGGATTAAATTGAAAAAATATATAAAATAAATAAGAAGAAAATAAGAAATTAAAAGAATGAGAACTAAAATTAAAAAAAATAATAAATTGTAATTAAAGGACTAAATCGAAAAACAAAAACCCATTTAAAATGAATAAGAATGAAATAAGAAATTAAAAGAATAAGGACTAAAACTATATATATAAAAAAATTAGATTCTAAAGGAAATAGGACTAAAATTAAAATAAAATATATGAGAAAATGCAATTGAAGAACTATATTACAAAATAAAAAAAATTGTATAAAATGAATAAGAATAAAATAAATAATATAAACATTGAGGATTAAATTAACAATAAAACAAAGAGGATAATGGTACATTGTAGCTTTTAGAAAAGAGAAAAGAAGGGGGGAAAAAGAAAAATAATCACCGACGACAATTCAACCCCCTTAAACTATCAGGCACCACTTAGATAGAAGAAAAGATGGTGAAGCATCCAAGGATATAGAAAAAGGTCATATTTGGTCACTAGGTGGCGTCAAACATGTCACTTGAATGGCACGAACATCACTCGCGCACTGACATATATGATCTAGTCACTAGGTGGTGTCAAACATACCACTTGAATGGCATGAACATCTCTCTGCGCTAACACCTATGATCCATACATCAACAGCTTTTTCCATTTAAAAGTTAGTAAATAACATGAAAGTACTAAAATGTTCCCCCATTGACTTTGGCAATGACAAAAAATACTCATATGAAAGTAAAAAATACCCTAACATGCAATGCTTCTCTTTTTTCTTTTTTTTGTCTCATCCATGGTAAAGTTCATATTTACACTATATGATGATAATTAAAAATTTATAAAAACCCTTGTCTAGCATGCCACTACTTTTTTGATTTAAAAGGTAAAGAAATATTTTTACTATTAAGAAGTTTACAAAAAGTCAATAAAGTTTTTGGTCAATAATTCTAAATTTTATTGACTTTGAGGGTAAAAAAATATTTCTACCATATAAAAAGTACAAAGACGCATACACCTTTAAGCAAAACTTTAGAAATAAAAGAGTAAATGGTAAAATAGTAATTTCATTATAACACAAATGAAAAGTATAGTTATTAAACCTAGATTGGCCAAGCAAGTCGATCTAATGGCTGGATTGGTTCGGGTTAGGTGAAAGACATGTAAATGTCAAAAACCAGCAAGACCCGGTCAATCCAACGGGTCGACCCGGACAAAACCCGGTGTTTATAATGCATAAATTGCTATTTGCGAAATCAAAACTCGTTCCATGAACACTAATCAACCTAATAATTAAATCATGGAAAAACTAATAGATATGAGTTAAACTCGGGAACGAAACATATAAAACCTAAATAACAAGATTTGCAAGTTATAACTGCCTTAGGGGAGCACACCTGAGTCAAAACGAAACAAAATAAAGTAAACGGGGTTGAGCTATCAAATCTTTCATTTACCCTGTGATTTGCATCGAAGGTAAGAGTAGGAGAGAGGAGGAGGAAGGGAATAAAAGCAAGGAGAGAAAGGGATCGAGCAGTGGTTGCTGAGGACATGACAATCGCTAGTGAAGGTGGGATTTGATGGCCCAAATTCAATCAATCAAATCAAATCAAATCGATTTTTTCTCGTAAATCATTTTTTTCAAAAACAGATGAATTCTCTCACTTAACTTTGAATTTTTATTTTTCTTTTTCTTTTTTTCCCCTTCATGTAGAGAGAGAGCAGGGGGGAGTGAGGAGAGTTATGTCAAGCAAAGAGCGCGGGATTCAATATTTGTAACTAACTTGTTAACGCTTTTTTATTGATAAGTAAATGGTTTATTTAATTATTCATGTCCAAAGTAATACGAATGAATATATATAATAAGTTTATGTATTTTCTTTTTTATATGCCCATCCATTCCATAGAATTATAATCAATAACTTGATTAATTGTCTAAGTTATGATACGATCCAGGCAAGGTCAAATTCAGATTTTGATGTAAAATGTGCAACTATCAAGTTTTATGGTAATAGTCATAATTCTCAATCCGACCATTGGATCGAGCTAAAATGTTACGTGGAGTCTCCTGACATCTTGTCTTACCTTGGGTTAAAATTTTAGGTCAATCGGAATTCAGGAAGGCATCTCAATATGGGTCAACAGAGGCTGTATGAATTTTATTATTTACTTCCTTTTGACTTGTAAACTTTCTATTTGGCTAAGGTTCTTTTCCTAAAAGGATGTGGTAGCTTATTTTGGAAATATACTAATTCTAGAAGGATGTTTAATGGGCTGCAACATAGTTTCCAAGTGTGGTAAGGATTCATAATTATTTCAAAATCATTTTCTTACAAGGATTTCTTATTCATCCCAGCTACAAAAGGAAAGAAGACTTTAGAATACATTATACCTTCAAATTAGATATCCTAGTCTATTTGAAACTTCTTAATGGTAAAAAATTTGATTTTAGCATATTTAGGATGATAATTTTCAGATTTTTATTGTTTTTATTATATTCTTCTTAGTCTTTGGGTTATTATTACTTGTTTGGGTCAATTGTAAGTGGGCTACATATATGTCCACCTAAAGAGGGGTCCATTAGAGTTTTTTTAAGTCTAGAGTCACTATAAATAGAGACATAACTAAACATGTAAAAAAAAAGACAATTCAAATTAATAAAACTTCTTGTTTGTCGCACTTTGTGTGTGTGTATTGTTGAGATAATTTCCCTTCTATGGTTCTTTAAAGAACTGAAAAATGACTTATCGAAGAACAACTGTCTTCGTGGTATTATCCTTATACTTCTTGCTCGCGAATTAATATTCGTTGGGTGGGGGTTTTACGTTTTCAATAGTGTTGGTACCTAGGTACAAGTTATCTTTGTATCACACTTCTATCAAACCTGATTTACTTGGCTTTCCGGGAATCGGTGTCTTTGCGTGTGGGTTGCATGACCATGTGATCATGAGGTTTGCATCAAGCTACATGCAGAGTTTTTATTTAAATCCATTAAAATAATTATTTTAGTTTTTTTATTCAAAAAAATTATAAATGCATAAAGTTTATTTTACAGTTTATAATAATAAGAAGTAATCTAAAACAAAAGAGTTTTTTCACACTTTCAATATAAAAAAGTTATGTTTTTTAAATATAAAATAAAATTTTTTTATTTAAAAACTTCAACTTAAAAAAATAACATAATATCTTTTCAATGTGAGATTTGAAACCCTTTCATATATATACTCTATATTCATAAGAAAAAAGTTATGTTTTTTTTTAATGTGGGATAAAAATGTTTATAAAATATTCTTTTAAACTTTATTATTTACAACATGTATAGTCTATATTTATTTTGATTTTTTTTAATTTTTCATATAAAATATTAAAGTTTTTAATTTTTTTAGGTTAATCCGAATTGATCTATAAAATTCAAAAGCCAGCCTCTTGACGAGATCAAACTCTAGATCGAGTTTAATAACTATAATGAAAAGTAACACTATCAAGTTAAGTCTTATAAAATAAATGGAAAATAATAAAATGATATTTTACGGTAATTTAAGATATATTTCACTAGGCATTGGACATCAATAAATGAGTCGTGAGATTTAGTTCATTATTTAATTAGAGATAATAGGGACTAGATTTGGTATTTAGAAAATTAACTCAAAATACTAATAATGAATTTGTTGCTTTCGCTAGGCAACTTTCAACTGATCAAATTGGATTTGTTTTAGGATTTTTTTTTCATCTAGTCATCAACGAATCTTGTGAAAATAGAAAAATAAAATATGATTGTTTGTGTTGTATTATATATGAAAATAGATTTTGTTTTATTAAAATTTAAAATTATATTGATCTGGATGTAAAAAACATGTTATTTTAATTTATAAAAAAATAAGAATGGAAACATAATTATTTGTAAGGTATATTTCAAAAGGAAAGTGTTATTTAGTTAATAAAAAAAATTATTTGTGATAAGATAAAAAATAAAAACTAGCAATTCATCTCTTATTGTCAACTATTATTTTTTTTAAATCATCAATTTCATTTTTTTATGTATATTAAAATAATACTTTCAAATTTGATGATATTATTAATAAATTATTATATTTAAAATTTAGAAACACAAAATTGTTGGTAAAAATTAAGAGCATTTTTAATGGCAAAAATGATTTAGAATAGACAAATTATTGATATAGTTTTTTGAATGGTATAGATATAATTTTATTTAATGTTCATTTTAATAAAAAAATTATATTAACAATTTTTTTTATTTTTAATTTTTTTAATTTTTCTATATATTAATAATTTTTTTATGATTTTTTATTAAGTTTTTTAATTTTTAGTTCTGCTTGTGATTCTCCCATAAAGCACAACGTTTTTCTTGATGTTCTGAAACATATTTTATATAGACAGCTTCGTCCTTCTAACGAATTCCTTCTCCTGCTCTGCCTCTACTACGAATCTTCTCTAATCGCATTCTCCACCTGCCACGTGTTCGATCTTATCAAATCACAGCCAGGACAACGCTCATCGCAGCGCGTAGTTACACACTCTCACTCTTGAGAGTAGCACTCACTCTTCACCAACCCAGCCCCAAAATGTAATTTCAATCCAACACCCACTGGCTTGTTCTCCTTATCTAGTTTCTAGAGATCTCTTCAGCTATCTTCGAAATCAAAAGGACTCTCATCAGAAAAGCTTGGACTCATCCGATTTAGGGTTTCGCTTCATATCAATCAGATAACCTCACGCGTCGAAACCCTAATCACCGGATAAGGTAATTTATTTTTGTTCAAGCTAGTCGATTTGATCATCTTCTTATGCAAATTATTAGCTTAATTGTTAATATCTTGCGGTAATTATGTGGATCTTGTTTAAAAAGATCATATCCTTGTTATTTAATTGCAAGCTTTAATCTTTTTCTTGGAAGGTTGCTTTTCTGATGTTTTGATTGTTAGTTTTGTTTGTGTTTTTTTTTTTCATTTACTGTAGGCGTTTTTGTGTCTGTGGCCTAACTAGCTTTTGGGCTTATGGGTGTGATTCTTTCTCTTTGATTAATCAGATAGTTGAGATATTTGATCTTTATTTAGTGGGATTTTGATTAAGAAAGCAAGGTTACTTGTTATGGATTACACGGATATCCGTGTTTCCTTATTCGTATTAGTTTGCAATTTGATATATTGTGAATTTATTATCTGGTATTTGCACTGATTTATGACACTTGAGCAACATATATTAATCTAGGATGTTGATTTGATGTTGTGGTTGTTAACTTTGTCATGTGAATTTTTTGTGGCATGTTCTATTGTAGAAATAGAGCAACTTGGTCTTGCTTCCTAAGAAACATGTTGTAGTATCAGAAAGGAAGTGATACCTTTGATTAAGTTAGTTATCCGTAGTTTTCATTTGTGTTCGAGTCCCTTTGAAATATGTTGTTATGGTAGAAAGGATGAAGGGACATCAACTGTCCTATCTTTGACAAAGGTAGTTATCCTTAGTCTTCAATTGTGTTTTAGTCCCTGTTAATGTGAGTTATTGCTGTTCAGGTCTGAGCTTTCAGGTTGTTGGACTTCCTTGAACAGTTAAGTTTTCATGTCTGATTTCGACGCCCAAACTCCTACAGCTTATGGTAAGCTTGCTTTTTTTACTTATATTAGATTTCCTTGCTAGTGTTGTGCTGACACTAGAATTTTTCTGAGATGTGACAAAACCATCTACTCCATATGCATCCATATATCTAACAATAATGTGGTTTTTTTATGGTAGATCCTTTTGCTGATGCAAATGCCGAGGACTCTGGTGCTGGGACAAAAGACTATGTGCACATTCGTATACAGCAACGCAATGGTAGGAAAAGCTTGACAACTGTGCAAGGTTTGAAAAAAGAATTCAGCTATAACAAGATACTAAAGGACCTCAAGAAAGAGTTCTGCTGTAATGGTACAGTGGTGCAGGACCCTGAATTAGGCCAGGTGTGTGTTTCACCTTAGCATGTAAATTAGCATTGAATGTTTCTCTCCTCATTGCAAATGCTTTTTTTGTGTATAGGTTATTCAACTTCAAGGTGACCAGCGCAAGAATGTCTCGACCTTCCTTGTTCAGGTAATCTTCACTCCTTGTGACAGTTGATGAGCCTTTAAAAATCAATTCTTTCTCCTTTCGGTCATCACCTGATGCTCATAGTTAAGTGAATTCCAAATTTGTATTTTGTTTTGTTTGGTCAGGTTGGCATTGTGAAGAAGGAAAGCATTAAAATTCATGGTTTCTAACCTACTGCTGCAAATTAAAACTCAGCATAGTGCACTTCCTGCATGTGTCAAGAAATTAAGTAATATCGAAACAGTTACCTATCTTCCCTATGTTCGGTTTGATATGACATGCGTCTTTTGTTTCTGATGTTATCTGGTTTCTGTATTGTGAGATGATAATGGAATGTTGGACAGTTTGCTCTCCTGTTTCAAGTGGTTATGGCTATCTCGTGTCAAACGTTGAATTGTTGAGAATCTATTGGCTTTCTTGGTTAGGGTTCGGTTGATTGGCAGGAAATGTACTGTTGTGGTTCATTGCCCTTCCACACAACTGCTGTCAATTTAACTGTCAGGAAGCTCAGTAGATGGTTGAAGCTTCCGAGTCTTTACGGACGGGTTTAGGACTTCAAGTTGGTGAGTGACTGGCAAGTTTATACTAAAATTAATATGCAAAGAAAAAGGATCAAACTCGGGATTATATGCTGCATTTTTTTCGTTAATTCCGTGAGAGCAGCTGTGGGAAATATCAACCTGAATTTGTTTCAATGACTATCAAACTTGGCGGATTAGTTTAAATCAACAAAAGAAACGAAATTCTTGAGATGGTTTCTTGGATGTAATTCGCAAGTGTCTTGGAGGCCAGAGTTAATTAAAAAGGATGATAATTTGAAAAGGAAGGATTGCAAAATAAGATTCCTGACCTTCCTAAGGTCGTTATAAGAGCTCTCCAGGGATCTGCCAATTGAACAATGCGCAGCCTGTCGAAATATCAGATTTTAATTAAGAAAAAAATTATTCCATGGAATAATTATTAAAAAAAATTATGATGGACCGTAAAGTGTACTTCCTTACAAACATGATTCAAGCTATACATTATACAATTAAAAGCAAGCTAAAAAGCGAAGTAGATTAACTCTATTATCATTCCAGCCAGAATATCGAGAATGTCTTAATCATTTAAAAATAAATAAAACAAAGCTGGTTCAAATTTTATATCGTTAGCTATTTCGGATTTTTCACTCAAATTCCAACTAAAATGTTCTGAATCTACTTTCTATTATATTCCGAATAAAAAAAAATATACCACCACGAATAAAGATCCACTCACTCAGTTTTTTTCTTCCAAATTTTTTAATATCCCCATTAAGCCCTTTATTTACTATCACGGTCACTGTCATGCCCGTGTACAGAAGTTTCACTTTTTATCTCCAGAAAAATCAGAACTTTTGATCACAAAACAGAGAAGCCGACAGAAAACATATAATGTGGCTTCTGATTCACGGGTTTCTCGCTTCTCAACATCTTCAGGAAGATATCAGACTCGATCTGGTTGGTTTAAAATCTTTCGAATCTTTTATAAAAAAAAATTAAATTAATATAAATATTTTTGTATATTTTAACTACTTTTATAAATTATAAAATTAATAATTATATAAATTTTCAATGATTTTAAAGTTTATAGAACTTTAATTGATGATTTTTAAAAAATAAATCTAAAATATAATTAGTTAAATTATACTTTTTAAGATTAATATTTTTATATTTTTATTTTATAAGAAATGGTATGTAATGGTATTTTTATTTGCAATTAACTCGGGTTTTCTTAACTACTGTAACCCCACCGATAAAGCAAACACTATGTCCCTTTTCTCTTCAACACTTACATTTAAAAAACTGTCTACTATAGTGTAGTGATTTTTCTGTTCTTTAAATGAGAATTTGCATGATTTTAAATCTGAGATATTTTTATCTTTTCTTTCTATTTATTAAATATTATGAATTTATTTAAGGGTATTTTGATCAATTTAATATATCTATAAGCAATAAAATAATTAAAATATTTTTAAGTGTAAACAAAAAAAAAAGGTTTCGGGTGGAGTTATTTTAATATTTTTATTTTTTATACACAATAAAATCACATGGCCCTTGTATTCAAGAAATTTAATTCATTAGATTTAAAAGCATCATAATCTTTTAGCCATGATTGTTTTTGTTGATTATTAGTTTAGTCAATAACAATTACTAATTTGAAAAAAACTATTGGTGCATACAATTTAGGTACCAGCTTCTTAGAGCCACCATACACTTTGAGCAATATCTATAGCAGTTTTAGATGCTAAAAAATAAGTTTGTTTAATTTTATGTTACTTCTCAATATGTCTTTTTTTTATGTGAAGTGATAAATGGTGTCCAGAAGTTACCAATTTATTACCACTGATTTTTTCCTCCCTTCATTCTCTTTTCTAACCCGATAAATACATTATAATTCTCATTATTAGTATTTTAAATTCAATTATTTTAATTTTAATTTTTTGTATTTTTTATCCATTGTTCCTTTTGTTAAATGTTTGTTAGTTTTCAATTTAACTATTTCTATTTAATTTTTATAGATAATATTTTTCGATTTGGTTTTTCTATTTTTGCTTTTTTTTCTTTGCCTTTTGGTCAAGATTTTTATGAATTTTAATTTTGTCCTTTTATAGTTTTTGTGTTTACAATGATAATAATGATTTCAATTGGATCATTCTTCTTTTGCACTTTTATTGTTTTTCTTGATTATTTTATCAAAATTTTTATAATTTTCAATTCTATCCTTCAAATCAAGTTTTTTTTATTTTTTTAATAATAATAATAATCAAATTAATAATTATAATATTAATGATAATAATAACAATAGTAATAATACTACTACTAGTGATAATAACAATAATAATAATATTATTAATAATGATGATGGTAAGAAAGATAATAATGATAATAGTCACAATAATAATAATAACAATATTAATATTGATGATGGTGAGAATGGTAATAATAATAACAATAACAATAGTAAAGAGAAGAAAAATAAAAATAACGATGATTGAAAAAACACTAATAATAGTAATGGCGATAACAAAGATAATGACTATAATAATAGTAACAACAATAATTAATTGTGATGGTAATAATAACAATTGTTGTTAAAATAGTAATAATTCAAATGGTACTGCTATTATTATTAATAATAATAATAATGCTAGCAGCAATAACAATAATAACAAAACACAATATTAATAATAGCAATAATAATGGTAATAATAATAATAATAATAATAGTGATTTTAATAATAATAATAATCATATTGATAATGATAATAATATTGATATTATTTTGAATTACTATTTTTAAAAAATTCTTTTGTATGTTTGATTTTCTTTTAATTTTATCTTATAATATTTAATTTATCTTATTAAGTTATTTTAATTACATAATTTGAACTACTAGTTTAACAGAATATTTTGTATTAACTTAGCTTTAATTAGGATTATTGTATATTTATCATGACAGATTTTTAATGGTTTTTTTTATTACTCTATTTCAATACTTGAATGTCATTCCTTGTACCCAAAAAAAAAAAAAGTTTGCTAAGGCACTAATGTTAGTTCTTATCTATTATGGTAAGTTTTATTTATATTGATCATATACATTGTATCCTTTCTCGCCAAGTAGTCCATATGAATTTGAAAACACACACCAAAACTCTCAGACCATCAATATGTTTCTTTCTTTTCTTTTTAGATTTATTAAATTGAAACCTATTCTTTTATATTTTTATATGCTCTTATTTTATGATATTTTCATCCGTTAAACACATTTTTTTATAATTAATATATTTATCTTTTTATTTGCAATTTTTAAATTTAAATTTTTTATTTTATTTTTTTGCTCCTTTTGTTTGTGATTTTTTCTTCACATAAATACGAACACATCACAATTAGTAAAATGAGAATGTCTTATAGGCAGTTTAGCGTTGTGAAGCAACCCATATTTCATGATTTTTTGAATTTTTTTTAATATTATCATCGTTTTAAAATTGTTCTAATAGTTTTTTTTAAATTAATAAAAATCATTTTTAAAAACAATTATTACCATTATTAGAATTCCCTCTCCAATCATAAATCTACAACCTACTTTAATATTTTAATTGAAAGGTTAATCGATTTGAATTGTAAATTACTTTTGCTTTACTACATTATATACGTACACTCTCCCTATATATATATTAATTTTTATTTGATGTCGGATAATAAACCGTGAAAGAGAGAGAGAGAGTCCTGGAGTCCACGTCATAACTGTAGCATGGAAGCCACTTGGCAAAAAGACACTTGAAGGGCAGAGGCACACCTGCCCCTGCAAAATAGTCAAATCACGGTTTAATCGTTCTAGACCCTTCAAATTCTATCCAATCTCCACCTGTCCTTCGATATTGTTACCGCGTATCCTCATCTTGCATTCTAATGGCTCTCAGCCGTTGGATACAAAGCCATCTCTTCAGATCCGTCCAAACTTCTAACGTCCGTTAGGTCTCTGTTCATGATATTATGATGTAAAAACAATATTTTTTTTGTTAAAAATTAAAATCAAATATGGAAGAAAGACTAAAATAATTCGAGACAGGTTGAATTGAATGTATATTCATTAATTTATTGCTATTGTTATTGCAAATCATTCATTCTATTTATAATTATTGAACTTATCATAATTTAATTAATTATTTAATCTGTTAACTTTATTATATAAAAACATTTCTTGTATATTTGGATTTTATAGCTAAATTATTTTAAAAAACTAAAATAATTCTAAAAATAATATGTTTCTCGCAAAGAAGTGGTGTGAACTTTTCAGATGCATTGCAGAAAATGCTTCTAATTAGTTTCCAAAATAGTCATAAAACACTATAACTGCCTGGGGCACTAACGCCGTGAGTTAAAAGAAATCAAATGTATCAAACGGCTAATATTCATCTCCACGGTCCACGCCCGAACACTGCCTCTCTTCACCTCTTTATCCCCATAAATTCTCGCCATCTTCTTCACTTCGCTGCACTCCGTAGCTCTAAACCTCAACACACAACCAAACGCGCTGTCGTTCAACATGGCAACCATGGCTACAACTCTCACTTCTCTCTCAACAAAATCCCAAAAAGTCTCCCCTTTCGACACCTCCTCTTCCTTCCATGGCACTCCCATCTCAAAACCGACTCTTCGTATGCAGCCCACAAAATCATCATCGTCACCAAACGTATCCATCTCCATGTCATCTCCACCGTATGATTTGAATGCTTTCAAGTTTGAACCGATCAAAGAGTCTATAGTGTCAAGAGAAATGACAAGAAGGTACATGATGGACATGATAACTCATGCAGACACTGATGTTGTTATTGTTGGTGCTGGCTCTGCTGGGTTATCTTGTGCTTATGAGCTTAGCAAGAACCCTTCTGTCAAAATTGCCATTGTTGAACAATCTGTTAGCCCTGGTGGTGGTGCTTGGCTTGGTGGTCAGCTCTTCTCTGCCATGGTATGATCAAAACTAGTTCTTTCCTTTTCCTTCATGTTTTTAAGCAGGCAATGCTAATTAAACCGGCCGGCCTGGTGGGTATGTGACTCGATCACCACCTGGTCCTGGCCTCTGCATGCTTTAAAGAAAAGTAAAATCTGAGTTCACCATATCGATCTAGTGAGTCAATCCTAGATAACCTGTTATAGTCTAGTCTAATTGATTTAAATTTTATTTTTTCCCTAATATATATATATATATATTTTAAATATCAAAATAATTATCACTTGTTTAACCTGTTGAATCCGTATAACTGGGATTCTAGGTGATCGTGTTTAATAAAAATTTTCAACACGATTTGTTTTGCTCTATTTTGTTCTTATTCAGAATTATTTTTTGGCCTTAATTGTATCTTAAATGATAAGGATTGATTTATTTATTATTTATTGAAGATGACAATAATTGATAAAATCATAAAAATATACTCTCTTTTTTTAATGGAGAAGGTACAGTCAAAGTTTTAAACTTTGATGATAATGTTGAGAACTGTGACATGAAGGTGTGTCCCCTTGTCCTTTTGGACCTTATGACTTTCGCTCATAAAGAAAAAAAATAATGTCAAAATACTGCTTAGTGAATATAAATTTCAGTCCTTGATTACATCATATATTACATAATATACTGACAAATTTATTTTTTATTTAAAAATATATTAATATAATATATATTTTTTATTTTTTAAAAATTTAATTTTAACATCAGTATATTTTAAATAAAAAAATTTAAACAGCAATTCAAGGGATTTAAAAGCATATTCTTTTAAGCACTTTCCCTGACTCCTATTGAAGCTTGTTTTCTTGTGTTAAATTAATCTGTAAGCCATATATTATTGTCCATGGCGTGGATCCCTTGAGATGTGAATAACTTGAGATGTTTTCAGTTCATCTAGAAACCTGACCGTTAGTATTGGCCTTGCTGTTGCCAAGACTTACGAGTTTTGTGGGCATGTGGTCATTTTCCTTGTAATTTAAGTAGAAAATTAAGATGTTTTCCATCATTTGTAGAAATGCTAGTAAAAAAGAAGGAACCGGCAGTTATAGGGTTCCTGATTTGCTAGTTATAATTAGTGAATAAGATATATCCTCGCAATCCACGTTTTATGAATTAAGAATTGAAATTGATGTCTTGACCAGGTTGTACGCAAACCAGCTCATCTCTTCCTTGATGAGCTCGGTGTTGAGTATGATGAGCAAGAAGACTATGTAGTCATCAAGCATGCAGCTCTTTTCACCTCCACAATCATGAGCAAACTCCTTGCCCGTCCAAATGTTAAGCTTTTCAATGCTGTGGCTGCAGAGGACTTGATAGTGAAGGAAGGAAGAGTAGGTGGACTGGTCACTAATTAGGCTCTTGTGTCAATGAATCATGACACACAATCTTGTATGGACCCTAATGTGATGGAGGCCAAGGTGGTTGTGAGTTCTTGTGGCCATGATGGACCATTTGGTGCTACTGGGGTCAAGAGGCTTAAGAGCATTGGCATGATTGATAGTGTGCCAGGAATGAAGGCTCTTGACATGAACGCTGCTGAAGATGCCATTGTGAAGCTTACGAGGGAAGTTGTGCCTGGAATGATTGTTACTGGCATGGAAGTTGCTGAGATTGATGGCTCTCCGAGAATGGTAACTTTTCAATTTCCCTTTTCTTTAATTATCGTGGTTGGGATTTTTGTGCCTCGAGATTGCTCTCATTTTCCATTCATCTTTTGCGCTACATATTCAATATCTGCAACTAAAAATGTTGATAGTCTTGGATTATACTATAAACTTGGTACTGTCAATTAATACAAGGTCTAGTCTTAACTATTATTGAATGTATACTATCATGGGATACGTTCCGGATCATCAAGGGCCTATGTAATCATGAAATGCAGCATATGACTGACTATCCACATTTATTATTGGATAGATTGGACCCGTCATAGTGTGGTCCCGGCAATGGGTCCTGAAATATCATGTCTTTAAGGACCACTGTGTCTTCTTCCTGATATGATTCAGGGACCGGGAAATGCTAATGCGAAATGGTCGCGGCCGGTCCTCCATCAAGTTTTGTCCTGTAACGTTAGCAAACAAAGAGGGAATTGAGATTGACAAAAACAGCTAGTTTATGATTAGCACTTGGAGCTCAAAATCGAAAGCATATGCTTACGAGACTGACGCATTTGTATGTGGTTATTGGTAATGCAGGGACCAACATTTGGGGCAATGATGATATCAGGGCAGAAGGCAGCACACCTTGCCTTGAAGTCACTCGGGATGCCCAATGCACTGGATGGAACATTTGTGGGAGGCATTCATCCAGAGCTGATCCTGGCTGCTGTTGAATCTGCTGATATTGCAGAGACCTGAGTGGTAGCAAAGCAATAGACTCAAATATGTCAGATAAATAAAAGGCAGTAGAAATGAGTTCGAGGGGTTTCCCAGTTGATGTGGTCATGGTAGGTTTTAGTTAGTAGTCTTGGTGTCTATTCCTTCCGTTCAAGACTCTGTTGGCACTCGGCAGTTGAAATAATTTAGTTCATGCTGCTTTCGGACCTTGTTGGCTGGCCTATCTGTCAATGCTCTCGGCTGAATATAGAGGGTTTGATTTGCATTTGATTGAAAAAACATTTTCTTGATTTTCTGTATGAGGGCAAGCCGTTTTAGTGCCTTCTTTCTCGTAAAATATTTAAATGCCATCACTGAACCATCGAACCAAGTATCTTTTATGAGAATCACCGAGTGTGGCGTCATTTTCCAAAGCAACCACATTGCAAAATGTTGATCGACTAGCCGCCCCCATCCTGGAGGTCGTATGGAGTTGCTTCACCGGAGCCCTCGTGCTTTGAAAGAGAGCGGCAATCTTAAGGGTAACTTAACTAATCAGTTTTTGAAAGAGAGCGGCAATCTTAAGGCTAACCTAACTAATCAGTTTTTGGATTTGTAATTTAAATAATTAAGTTTAAGTGATATGATTAAAAAATTAATATTTTATTTTAAATATAAAAATATTGAATTAATAAATAATTTAATAAAATTAGAATTGAATTATAAAGAAATTAACTATATAAATTATAAATAATAATAATAAATAATAATAAATTAAAGAGAATTTTGATATGTAAAATAAATATAAAAATTAAATAATAATAAAAATAACTGTGAATGTTAAAATATCTATTAATAATATTTTAATTATGTATAATATAATTTTTATTATTATTTAATTATAAACCATGTATAAAAAGGATTTCAAATGAATAATTTGTTATTAATAACTTATTATAAATTATTAATATGATTATATTATTTAAGTAATAATAATATTTTTAAATATTATCAGGAATTCATGATACTAATTTATATTAACAACAAATAAAATTACTTTTATAAAATAGATGTTGGTTATTCCATATATTTGACAATGAAGAATCAAATATTTATTGTATCAAGTGTTATACAATACAAATTTATATTAATCATTAAACAAGTAAGATATTAATAATTAATAAGATAAAAATGATAAGACATGTTAATAGCAAGTTGTTTATGATATAATCATTGAATTCATATTGAGTTTATATTATATTTATCCTAATGTCATTAGTGAAATCTTTTCACCTTTATATAATAAACTTAATGAAGAAGAGAAACATAAATAAATAAAAAGAAAACATGATTATATAAGTATAGTAAAAGAAATGAAAGTCATAAATAAGAGATTAATAAAAGTAAAACTTAAACATTACAAAAATATAAAGAAAGAGATCAAGAATATGATCTTGATTTAAAAATCAAGATGCATAAATACATGGTAAATATCTTCTTTTATAGGCTAAAATCTAAAATTATTAATTTAATAACTAATTGTTGAGTGAGTGACCCCTTTTAACTTGGTAACAATCATTATCTTTTTGTCTGAATAAAATATCATTGATAACATCATAATTTGAATAGATAATCTTTATGAAAGTTCTGGAAAATTGTCTCAGCTTTCCAATAATAAAAGAATCAGTGTATTTGAACTTCTAAAACTCGAGATATAGATTGAATACTGAACAATATCTAGAATACAAGACATATTTTGACTTTTTCATTATTGTTAAGATTTGAACTCGAAAATGATACTTTTAAATCTTAGACTCTTTATGAACGTTTTAGTCATATGTCTTAACTTTTCATACATGTAAACCAGATCTAAATTCAAGTTTTACAGCTCAAGTTAAGATCCAATAATTGAATGGTGTTTCAGTTTGGACGAAATCAACATCTCTTTTTTAAACTTAATCATTTCTTTGTCTTTTTAATTTTAATAATTAAATTCATTAATCAATCTTTTGATTTAGATGATAGGTTTGCATTTACGATAAATATTTACCATAAATTAAAGGTATCATATATTATTAGATATGTTATTATAAAATATGCTTTAGTTAAGAAGTTATTGATATTTTAAATATAAAATGATGATATAAAATATTGATAAAAATATATTTTTAAGTATTAATTATTAAACTACTAAAATCTTATATAATAATTAATTTTAGAATCTGTAAAATTAACCCGATTACCTGTAAATTAATTCAAATATCCATGTTAATAAAAAACAAAAAAGAGACGGGCTCGACTACTTAATCACAGTTCACAAGGCTTCTTGCAGAGGCAATAACAATTTGTCCACGCATCAGGATAGTTGCCTCTTTCAACAGATCTTCCGAAGCCGTATAACATTCTTTAACATATCAAGTGAGAATTGCATGATTGGGCATATGTAACTCATCATGCTCATTCTCCCCTGGTTTGTCTCTGCATCCATCTAACACTTTAAAAGTGAGTATACTTCTCTGATCCGATTTAAAATAGACTATACAGAATACATGAAATTTTATCTACAATAACTCAAAGTATAAACTCTGAAGGTTAAAGAGAAATCAGACAACCTTTTTAGGTTAATTATTCCATAATCATCATTTAAATCATCTTCAACGGCATGATTAAAGGTTCAAGGTTTTTATAGTTTTCATCGAAGCATGGCCCCACCACTACATCTGATTTTCAACAACTCCATGACACTACATTAAATCTTTCAAACAATGTGTTGTCCCACGGTAATGATTTCGCAACCATGCTGGTTTCTAAAACGTTCCTACCTGAAATCATACTTATTAAACTGGGATTGCTTGGTGAGTCGATTGAGACAAGGTACTGGATGGATCTAATTTTTTTTTTTAAATTGATTTATATAATGATCCGGTTAAATTTAGTTAACATGGAGGGTTAATTCATGATTTGAATAAGACCTGATTTTTTTTTAAATACAGGATTTATATATATTTTATTTTTAAATGTGAAATAAAATTTTTTTAATTTAAATACTTCAATTTAAAATGATAATATTAATATAAATACTTTATATTTCTAAAAAAAAACTATATTTTTTTAATATAAAATTTAAAACCTATTAATATATATATATATTTTATATTCACAAAAAAAAATTATGTTTTTTAACTTAAAATAAAAAAAAATTTAAAATATTATTTTAAAATTTGTTATTTATAATATATATCACCTATATTTTCATGATTTTTTTATATAAAATATTAAAATTTTAAATTTTTTTATGTAGAAATTATAACGCTTCTCAAGAAACAAAATAGTGCAAGCTTTATTGCGTCTAAAAAGACGCAATAAAGCTTGTCCGTGATGCCAGTTTGGATTAGCTCAGGCTCTTAAGAAGAGGCTTTGTTACAATGTTTTTATATAAAATAAATAGTTTAAAACCCAATTTTTGTTTTTTGTCAAGGGATGGCTATGACGAATGTTTTAACCATTGATTGCATTGAGAAGTTCGAATTATGTGTACTTTTGACTTTAAAATGCTAATCCATTTATTTAAAGCTTATTTGCGTAAAAATATAAAATCTTATAAAATATTTATTCAATTTATCTTATAGAAAAAGTGGCAAAAGTTCTTAAAAAAAAAGAGCCAAAAACCATTTAAATTCAAATTTACAATAACAACAAACTCACTAAAACTAAGTATATAACTACTACTTTATAAATTTATCATTCCATATAACTTATTATTATAAAAGAAATTTATTAAAATATATATGAACAACTCATCAACATTGGATTTTTTATTTACTTTGTTTTCTTTGAAGTTATTTTAATCTTATCATCTAAGTTTAATAATTTAATTAAAGTTGATTTGATTTATTATTTTAATTATTTATTATTTTATTTTATTTTTTAACATTCAATTAAATAAAAATTAGATTAAATAAATTTATTTATTTATTTTCTACATGGTTATTATGGTTTTATAATCTAGATAATAATTTTGATAAATTAACCCGAGTTAATCTGAATCAATCTAATATGTTATCGTTTTAATACTTTAAAAAAATATTTTAAATTTTTTTAATTAAATTATATTTTTTTATATTACTTTTAGGTGACATCAAATCAATTCCTATATAATTTTAATTTTTTTCTACTAAAATATACATTAAGGACACTTGAATATGTTTTTATATCAAGAAAAGCTTTAATCCGACCCGCATCACGCGGCAATTATCGGGTGCTGTAGCTAAACGTTCTGTTCCTTTTCCCTTTCTTTCTTCTTAACGAGGAAAACAACAGAGCATGTCGGTGCAATAAAATTTCCAAGGGCGTTGAACTGGAATACATGGCGTTGTTAAAAAAAAAAATTATAATAATAAAGGAAAGAAAATGAAAATTAGCCCCTTGGATGCGACATGATCGGCATTATATACGGCGAATGTTATGCTTGAAGGGTCTTCCATCATTATAAAGCACATGAGATCAACACAAGCAGAGAACCAAACGCACATACCTCATCATGGCTTCTTCTGCCCATCACCCACTTCTAAACACTACCAATAACACTAAATCCCACGTCAAGATCTTTATCTTTTCCATTTCTCTGTTTGCAGTCATATTGTCTAGTGTTTTTCTTGCATCCCATTTCATCAAAGTTAGTCAATCTAGTCCATCAACTCCACAAATATGTAACCAAGCCCATGATCCCCAAGAATGTTTATCAATACTATCTGAAGCTGTCTCCACTGAAGGAGTTCAAGAATCTAATGGCGTTGGCCTCCTAAAAACTTTCTTGGTAAAATCTCTCTCGCAAATGAGAATGGCAAAGGCAGCTGCCAATGCTGTAAATAGCAAGATCAATGACCATAAACATCAAGCAGCTCTAGCTGATTGTGTGGAGCTTATGGATATGTCCATTGACCGTGTTACTGATACATTATCAGCTCTGGGCAACTGGGGCAGCCAGTCTGATGCTAGTGATGCAAATACTTGGCTAAGTGGTGTACTCACTAACCATGTTACATGCTTGGATGGCGTTGACACAATAGACCAACCATCAATGAAAAAATTACTCCAAGATTTGATCTCAAGGATGAGAACCTCTCTGGCTACTGTTTCTAGTCTTTCAGCCTCTGATACTGATCTCGTTCAGCCATTAAATGGGGGTTTTCCATCATGGATCTTGGGAAGGGACCGCAAACTATTGGAAAGTTCAGTAAGCAATGTTGAGGCCAATGTGATAGTAGCACAAGATGGGAGTGGGGACTACACCACTATTCAAGAAGCTGTGAACTCAGTCCCAGATAAAAGTAAAAGCCGGTATGTGATACATGTAAAGAGTGGGATTTATAAAGAGAATGTTGAAGTTGGGAAGAAGAAGAAAAATGTTATGATTGTTGGTGATGGTATGGATTTCACCATCTTAACTGGTAACCTCAATGTTGTGGATGGATCTACAACCTTCAGATCTGCCACTCTTGGTAACAATTCTCTACTTTCTGACTATAGTCTTTTGCTTCTCTTTTGGTTTTTTAAGCTTTTGATTAAGAACCACTATAGTTAAGCATTAAGAATCACCAAGATTCCAAAAACATTTCTTTAATTTAGCAACTATACTGCACATGATCCAGGTAGAAGCTACTTCTCTTTATGCTTTCAGCTGAGAAAATGTTGATAATCGCTGCAATTTCTTCTTCTTCTTCTTCTTTTTATTTTTTTGGTATAAGCTAGACATTATTTGAATTTTTTTTTCCACGTTTCAGCTGTTGCAGGTGATGGATTCATATTGCAGGACATCTGGATCCAAAACACAGCAGGACCAGAGAAGCACCAAGCTGTGGCTCTCCGAGTCAGTGCTGATCAATCTGTCATCAACCGTTGCCGCATCGATGCATACCAAGACACCCTCTATACACATAACTACAGACAGTTCTACAGAGATTGCTCCATAATTGGAACCATTGATTTCATCTTCGGTAATGGAGCTGTTGTACTCCAGAACTGCCAAATTATCTCAAGGAAGCCTATGGCAAACCAGAAGAACATGGTCACAGCACAAGGAAGGATAGACCCAAATCAAAATACTGGGATTTCAATCCAGAACTGTGACATTGTTGCAAGCTCTGATCTTGAATCTGATCAGAATAAATTCCCTACATATCTTGGAAGGCCATGGAAACAGTACTCAAGGACTGTCGTTATGCAATCTAAAATTGGTGGACATATTGATCCAACTGGCTGGGCAGAATGGGATAAGGAATTTGCATTAACAACATTGTATTATGGCGAGTACGCAAATAGAGGGCTAGGTGCAGGTGTTAGCATGAGAGTGAATTGGCCTGGATATCATGTCATTACAGATCCAAATGAGGCCAAGCAATTCACTGTGGCAGAGCTGATACAAGGAGGAGCGTGGCTTGGATCCACTGGAGTTTCTTTTACTGAAGGGCTGTAATCAAGGAAAAGCATGCATTCCCTTCAAGGATTTACTTCTATATAATTGACGCAGCCTGTCGTGTTATTTCATTCCCTGCTTTCTGAAGTTTATAATTTGGGATGCAGCTGCAACACCAACCTCTTTAATCGATAGCATTTCTGCTGTCTGCTGTACTATTTTCTTCAGTTTCTTCAGTTCTATGTTGGCCTTTTTTTGTCTCTTCCAACTCAACCAAGTGACCAACTCAATCCCAAACAAATAAGGGGTAATCACATGAATATCATTTCTTCCTGTCCAGTTCTGAGTGGGTATACGATGGAACAATTGAAGGAAACTAAACTATGATAGCCAAATGTAGCAAAAAAATTCAATTTACTCAAACATCTTGCAATCAATCAAGATTAAAAAAATGGAGCTCAGCTGTTTAAGACATCATCTGCATAAGTTTTAACCTTCCCACAATATACAAGTTAACGGTGGATTAACCAATCTACACTTGGACCATCTGGTGTTAGTAGTTCTGGTTTGCTCCTAAGAATTTACCTCCAGCATCTCCTTCAACAGCCTTTTGAAATTATCATCCACGCTGCCTCTATAAGGAGTGATTTGCAATTCTGAGCAGAGTGCCATAACTTTACGAGGATTCATGCCTGAGAATCTCAGGGTCTCGATAGTAATCCTGATAATTCAATGGAGAAAAATAAAGAATACTCACACTGTAATGAGCTGTTTTCTTGAAATTCCTATTTGAATAGTTCACAACTTCAATGGCCCAGGACTTCGCTGTCAATTAGTGTTAATATGATCTAAAAGTTGCACAAGCATTCTCATCAGGAAAGAAAACCAGGCATGCTTGTATCCACTCAAGGGGAAGGTAGCCTCTCTAAGGGGCAAAACTTATCATTTAGCTCAACTAACAACTTAAATTGTCAACGTAAACTTCATAGCTATAATAAACTCACTAACATTTATACTTTAATCATTTATCTATCTAGAGAAAAAGAGGGTTATGCTAATCACAACTTAGCAAATAAACCTCCACACAAACACTACTAGCCAAGCTCAAGTTTCGTATCTATATATATATATATATATATAAACTAAACAAAAAACATGCATGCAGCATATATAGCCTTAAGATTGTTGTTCAAAATCCACAAGTAAAATTAGACAAGTGTGAGTAAATGTTTAGTTTATAATCATGTAAATATATAAAAATATGGTAAGTATTATAAAAATCTAATTTATATATTAAGCAAATATATAAACTTATAATCAAGAAACATAGGAAAACAATACTAACTTGCAAACTAAATAAGTGTTAAAATTATCCTTAAACAAAATTAGTTTGAGTATTTATTTGTTAAAATTCTTAGAAGATATCCAATATAACATTTTGCTAACAACTTAAATTGTCAACGTAAACTTCGTAGCTATAAACTCACTAACAGTTATACTTTAATCAGTTGTCTATCTAGAGAAAAAGAGGGTTAAGCTAATCACAACTTGGCAAATAAAACTCCACACAAACACTACTAGCCAAGCTCAAGTTTCGTATCTATATATATATATATATATATAAACTAAACAAAAAACATGCATGCAGCATACATAGCCTTAAGATTGTTGTTCAAAATCCACAAGTAAAATTCGAAGTGTGAGATATATGTTTAGTTTATAATCATGTAAATATATAAAAATATGGTAATTATTATAAAAATCTAACATATATATTAAGCAAATATATAAACTTATAATTAAGAAACATAGGAAAACAATAATAACTTGCAAACTAGATAAGTGTTAAAATTATACTTAAACAAAATTAGTTTGAGTATTTATTGGTTAAAATTCTTAGAAGATATCTAATATAACATTTTATTGTTGTTTTCAAGGATTAACTTTCTGTCTTTAAAGATTTATTAATTCTCACTTGGTGTAAACAGATTTTTTTCAATAAATCTTTCAAAATTTTAACAATTTTTCACTATTTAGGTTCATTTTTAAATAAGATTCAATGAACTTAAAGAAATAATAACCAATATCTTTCTACAAAGATCAAACCGATTCTAGAATATAAAAATAACAATAAGTTTTTAGAAAAAAAAATAATTTAAGAAAAATTCTTGGATATATTTCCACCCATTCAGGGATACATATTTATAGGAATTAGAAACCAAAAGATTAATACTTATAATTCATGAATTAATCATAATAATATTAATTTTCATTATATAATTAATATATTGGTTCATGTGCTACGATATTTTAGGAACTAATAAAAATTATTAATTAAATAAGATTTAATATTAAATATTTTTTTATCATCCAAACTTATGAGTTCACAAACCCACTATTCAATTCACAAAGATATTTTGGATTTGAAACATTTTTAAATATAATATATTCACAAAGATATTTTGGATTTGAAACATCTATTATTTAAAAGTTATTTAAAAATAATATATTATTTATATTTAATTAATTTTTAAAAATATATTAATATTTCATATTAAAATATACATGTTAGATCACAAAATCCAACATAATATTTTTTAATAAAAGTTGATGTATTATTGAAGTTCCCGTTCCATTAAGCAAATAATCATGTAAAAAAATTTAGAAAATAAAAATCAAATCAAATCCAAAAAGAAACAACAGAAAACCAAAAAAATAAAATAAAATTAAGACCTCAGTGAATCCAACATGGTTTTATAAACCAATTCCCACATTAAAGAAAAAAAAAGAAGCTATAGCCAACTACACGAGCCTTCTTGACCATGAAAACACGAACAACAGAAACACCAAAATCACCTGGTCGGAATGACAACAGGATCCTTCTTTCTTTAGGAGCTGGTTCAGGTTAGTTCTTGGTCACCTTTAAATCATGTTGACAATGAAATTCTTATTTTTTTAAAGAAAAAGAAATATATGTATTACAGAGTTAGATTCAGTTATTACCCTCTAAAAATAGTAATAACTGAGAAGCAAACCAAAAATATATTAGTACAAATTAATTACTTTCTGTCTTCATCTAATTAAGAACTGCTGACATCCTCCTCCACCTCCGAATGGTTCGTGGAAACTAGAGGAAGAGAATTGATATAAGACTCAGTCTTGTCCTTCTGTCGCCCAATTTATAAGCTTCTAATCTCACTCTAACTTGGGTTTCCCTTCTCAGTGTCCCCATTTCTCACTCATAGCCGCGTTCTGAATTGAACGCGGCAAAATCATCATCAGCTCAGCCGCAACCGCACAGGTTTTTTCTTCTTCTCTTGTTGAAAAGAAAAAATATTTCTTGCTCTGCAAGAAATTAGGAAATGAAAGCAAGATTACGGGTGGGGGTTCCATGGCATCTGGTTACCGTAATGCTCCTTTCATTACCATCTATCATTTTAAATGTTTGCCATGGCCAAACCGATGACTATGAGAACCCTGCAGCCCCACCACCTGGACTGGATGAATGTAACGGCATCTATCTTACATATTCTTTCACATCTCGTGAAAAAGAATATCCGAAGGTAAAGAATGCATCCGCGCAGGCATGGGCGTTCAAATCTTTGGCAACGATAACCAACACAGGCGAACATGAACTGAAGGGTTGGCAGATGTTTGTAGGTTTTCAGCACAAAGAAATTTTAGTGTCTGCTTCTGGGGCAATCGTTGTTGATGGCGATGACTTCCCTGTGGCAGTTGGCAATGGGACAATCTTCGCAGGAAATCCACAAGTTGACCTCAAGACTGCAATTGAAACAGCTGGAGATTTCACCCAGATTTCAGCACAGATTGAGATTACAGGCTCGGTGTTTGGGATTAAACCACCAGGAATACCTATGCCAAAGAATATCAAGCTTGTTAATGATGGATACAAATGCCCTAAACCGACTTTGCGAGGTAACAATCCTCATGTTTTGATGGTCATAAGTTTTCTCTTTTCCAACATTTATGTCACGTACATAGAAGCAAAAATAAACATTTCCTTCAAACTAAGCATTGCAAATGGATTTCTTTCCCAGAGAGATTTGTCAGAAGTAACTAGGGAAGAAAGTTGGAAACATATCTCTTTCATTTCATGTCATATTATTCTGCTAAAAGAGAAAGTCAATGGACTTTGACTTGGATCGATCACACTACTCTTTTAACACATATTTATACTAATGCAGGGATAATTCAAGAGAGTTAAAGAATAACTACATTATATACATGTATCTAAGAACATTTTTGAATTTAAACTTCAAATTAACTCTAATACTCTCCTTTAATTTTGAAAATCTTGCAATCCTTTAGTTTTGGAAATATGTTGAAGAATCATCCTGCAATGTGTTAAAGGATCACTTTGTCAATCTCTTATTTTTGATAACTTCAATTTCTTCTTTTTTCTTTCATTTTTTTAGGAGAGTCACATTGTTGTTACTCTTTCTATATCTTCCATCTTCATCTTGAGAATATATTTCTTGCATCTTTGTCTTGGTCATTTCTTTCATCATGGCTAGATAATATCATATCATTGTCATCTCTTCAATCTTCCCTTTGTTAGTAATTGTATTTGCTTAAACATGACTCATTTAAGCCAATTTTCTTGTTTGGTGGTTATTGCCACATTCTTCTTCATAGTTGTTTAGCCACGTCTATTTTTCTTTTTTTTATAAGGAGACCTCTCTCTCCAATTCTACATCGGGTGATTCTTACTGTACCGCACCATCTCTTATGCAAAAAATAACCTACATGACCTAGAATAAATAAAAAGATGTAGATTTCAAAATTATCTCTAGCAAGGTAGTTTTCTTGCTGGAATCTGTGAAATGTTCCCGACCAGCCCCAAAGGCAGGGACTTGAGCATTTTGCCCTCATTTTGCTGCATGCCAACGATCACACTGAAGCAACAATGTCTCAGAAAAAATTTATATGTTTTTCCATGTAAATGTTAATGATAAGTTTCAATCAACATCGTTACAATTTTCAGCTGTCTACAACTCTTTCGTCTTTTCTATTACATTTTCTATTAAAAAAAAAGAAACCCGTCATTGATATCATGCCACAAATTGCAACAGAAGTTTCCATAAATTCAATATTCATTTTTGTTCCTTGTAGGAAAAAGCTATATGCGTGTTTGTTGTAAGAAGGATCCCAAAGCGAAGGAAGAAAAGAAAAAGCTCAAGTTCTTGCCTCGTAGATATGGGGATCTTTCTCTCACTTATGATGTGCTTCAAGCCTACGGTAACAACTACCAGGCCCAAGTTACTATGGATAACATCCATCCATTAGGCCGGCTTGATCACTGGAACTTAACCTGGGAATGGATGAATGGAGAGTTCATTTCCACAATGAGAGGAGCCTACACTCACAAAAGGGACTTTTCCGAGTGTATTTATGGTACTGCAGGAAAATATTACAAAGATTTCGACTTCTCCACTGTTATGAACTGTGAAAAAAAGCCAGTCATCGCAGATCTTCCTCCGGAAAGAAAAAATGATTCACAAGTTGGGAAGTTGCCATACTGTTGTAGAAATGGTACCCTTTTGCCATCTATAATGGATGAGAGCAAGGCAAGGTCCATATTCCAATTGCAAGTCTACAAGATGCCTCCTTTCTTGAACAGGACTGCCCTTGTACCACCCGAGAAATGGAAGATTGATGGAGTAGTCAATCCTCAATACAAATGTGGCCCTCCAATCAGAGTAGATCCAACAGAATTTCCTGATCCGAGTGGACTTGATTCTAAAACCTACGCTGTTGCAAGTTGGCAAGTAACTTGCAACATAACACGTCCGAAGGAGAAGCTTTCGCGATGCTGTGTTTCTTTCTCTGCTTATTACAATAGATCTGCCATTCCCTGCAATACTTGTGCCTGTGGCTGTGATAACAATAAAGGTTGCAGCCAGAATGCAAAAGCAATGCTTCTCCCGCCAGAGAGTCTTCTCGTGCCTTTTGATAACAGGACAGAAAAGGCATTAGCATGGGCTGCACTAAATAAATTCAAAGTTCCAAATCCTAGACCTTGTCCTGATAACTGTCCAGTTAGCATCAATTGGCATATTGACTCTGATTACAAGACTGGATGGACTGCTAGTGTCACTCTTTTCAACTGGGATGATTCTCCTTTCGAGGATTGGTTTGCTGCAATCAAATTAGACAAAGCCTACAAGGGACTTGAAGGTGTGTATTCCTTAAATGGAACAAAGTTTGACAACCTCAACAATACTATATTACTCCAAGGCCTACCAGGTTTGAATTTCTTGATGGGAGAGGTAAATGGCACCAAACCAGGAGACCCGAGGGTTCCTGGAAAGCAACAAACTAAGATATCATTCATCAAAAAACGTACTCCAGGCATCAATATACCACGGGGTGATGGGTTTCCTACAAGAATACTTTTCAACGGAGAAGAGTGTGCACTGCCTCCGCAAATTCCCCGGTCGAGTGCACAGCAAAAATCCCATTTTAAGTTCCTCATAGTCATAATCATGGCAATAGTGACTTTCATTCTGATGTCAGATCACCTCCATTGATCGTCGTTCGAGGTTAATATTCTGGTTTTTCTGGTTTGGAATTATCTTGGGTGAGTATTTATTTTGCTATTATTAATTTCAACGAAAGCTTTGTAGCACTTCATAAAGACTTGGACTAGACAGTAGCGATTTTCTTTCTCAGGACAAGACTTCCATGCCTCAGCAGCGGAGCCGGAAGAAATGCATGCGCATTTCAGTGGGCTAGATATGAACAATGAGTTCAGGGCCTGCATCTGCTAAAGTTGATTGTCAAGGGAAGATGGGAGGGATTGTAACAAAGTTCAAAACTGAAAAGTCTCAATACGTATTACAAAAAACTCTAACCAACAGTAGTTAATAATTTGCAAAACAGTGATGAATTTTCCAAATGTATGCTGATTACTTAGCTGTCTGTTCGTTCAAGTAGTATGTCCGATGAGGTTTTGATGGAATATAGAACAACTTCCAGTTCATCTGATCTAGGATTCTTCACTTTAGCACCAAATTAAACCATAGTAAATATATAGTTAATTAATTTTGCAATTCTATCCTGAAATAAGATTTTGGTTCCTCATGCATGCCAGCAAGTTTTGTCTTAGCTTTATGAATCTCGACAAATAATGTTTCTTAAACGAAGAAATATTTCAGCGCAGTCGATACTTTTACAATGAATTCTTACAAGCAACTGATTTATGAAGCACTGAGCTTCTGACATTAACTGTTCTGAAATAATGTAACCACCTTTTTATTGGTCAGCAACACATGAATTCTGAAGTTCAACTTGTTGGAAAGAAAGGATGTAAGAAGGGAAGAATGATGGAAGACTATTGTTGTATCACTCTTTTAGAAGAGAAATTAAGTCCCATGAAGTTGGATTTAAATTACAATACTTTCATAATTCTTAATCGATATTGATTTTTTAAACAAATATTACAATCTTTTATTAGTAAAGGGTTTAATTGAAATATATAACAAGGGTGTAAATGTCATATAATTTAGCTTTTGTACTATCATCAATTTTTAAATAATTAAAGGAACCTTTGATAAGAGTTGATAAGTAGAAAACTTCTTTATTTTCTAGGTGTTAAAAAAAATATACAGTATTCAATTAAAGCTTATGATTTAAACTTTTCATGGGTTGAAGTAAAAAAAAATAGTTTTTATTTAATTTTGTTTGGCATAAAAAAAATTTAAGTTTTTTCCTAGACTATAAAAAAATATTTTTCAAACTAGCGCAACTAAAAAATAATTTTTAAATTAGCATAAAAAGCAATATGTGCGGGTGTTACTGCACAACTAGCAAATTTCATAATTTCGTTTTTCTTCTTGCATATCCATGCTTTTTCCAAGAATTTATATATACAAAGTCAATATTCATATTTTATAAGAATTTAATTATCAGTAAAGAAAAAAAAATGATTTAATGACTAGAAAAAAAAGAAGATGATATGGCATGAAAAGACAAAAAAAAAATTAAGAAAATAAAAAAGAAGATGATATGGCATGAAAAGACAAAAAGAAAAAAGAAAATGAATGAATGAATGGAACGTTAAAGATAAACTGGAGTTCTAATGAAGAGATCTCTAATATCATAAAGATCTTAATAAAATAAATTTATAAACACCATGAAATTCATAAATAAATTCATGGTAGAATTTATATTTCCAAAGTTTGCTTTACATAATGTCTATAAATTTGTTTCTTCAAAACAAATTTTACTAAGATGTTATCATCAAGCTCTCACGTGTTTCCAACATTTCCTTTCTTTCTTTTTTTCTTTTTATCTTTTCTCTCTCCTATATTATCTTTTTGTTTAATGGCCATTGAATCTATATTAAACATGGATATTGACTTTTACATATAAATTCCTGGGAAAGAATAAATCTGCAAGAAAAAGTTAATGACTATTTAATTTGTGCAAGAATAGCTGTGCATATTAATGACTATCTTGTCGCATGTTAAAGTTAATTAGCTCTTCTGTATCTTGTAAACATGGCTAGTCCCCATGTCAAAACCAAATAACTCATTGGTAGATGCTTTTGTCATATATATAGAATATTGAAGATAGATGGAAAAGCAAAAGGAAAAAAATTATAGAGAACTTTAGCTCGAATCCTATGCACGCAGATGATTTTCTTTGTATTTCATTGATGATTAAATTAGAACCTATATTACACATCATGGATGGATACATGCATGGTTCTGTTTATACATAGATTTTCTTGAGGAAGGGGATGGTTTACAAACAACAATTTGCTTTCTGTATGACCATTTTGCAGGTTGGAGCAATCTTTACAGTTTTGTGATCTCCAAGCAAAAAATTTATGTGCAAGTATACTGTCATCACTTGAAAAATTAAAATACAAAACGAAAGCTTCCCAATACTTGTCGACTGGGGGAAAAAATCATGTGTTTCATTGTAGGCTATGCCTTCTTCGCCTGCAGAAGGAATTAATGAACAGTAAGTTAAAAGGAATAACCACACAGTAAACAAGCAGCTGAGAGGATCCCCAGGAATAACTTTTGACAACAAGGACTCATAAACAAGCAAATGGAATTAAGAACATGTGCTGTTATAACCCCTTTGGATGTAGCTAGGTTTCAAAAAAAATTTCTCAATTTCCTTCAGGAAGAGAAAACTGTAAACACAAGTATAATGGAAACAGTATTTCTCCCAGCCCTTTTAATAATTTGATTTAGAAACAAAATGCTAAGGGGAACTAAAAACAACAAATGCTTCAAACAAAGTTTTGGCTCCAATTTATTTTTAACTGCCCGCTTTCTTTAATTCTTTTCAACTAATTGAACATTTCAAATGCATCATCAGGATTTATCCAAGGCAAGAAAAGCACCTTTTTTAAATACTTCCTGTGAAGTTTCATTGCACCGCTGCATGCTTTTTTGGCATCTAAATTTCCAGTCATGTCATTCAATATCTGAAAAGCATTGCAAAAGAAGAAAATGAGTAAGAAAATAAACAAGAAAAAATCATATTCATATACACAGAGATTCACAGCACAGAAGGAATAGGGAGCTCTAGGAATATTATCTAGGTAGTATGCATTAACTATTCACCAACCAAACATTTCACAAGTTTTATGTCATCTTTCTCGCTACCGTTCTACAATAGATGCAGGCATAAGCAAATGTTAGAACCTACAAGCATAGCACATGATTGGTGTAAGGCATATTCAACTGTTACACGCCACCAGACAAACTCTGGCCATGTTTTCAGTTTCAGACTCCAAATAACAATGTCATGAGTGGGGTTTGAGACTGCTCCTCAACAAGCAACGCACAACTATGGGAACTAGAGAGGGAAATGGAGGCTGCTTAGAATTTAAGTTTGAATCTTTCTCGGGACACAACACAGAAAGGGTGATGCTCAAGCTGCAGCAACTCACCAGTCATCCCCTGCACGCACACAAATGGGGTTTGTGGGTAGTCTTCACTAATCCACGCTTCCACTCTTATTTAATTTCTCCTACATGCTTCTGTTTGGTGGTACATTGTCCTTTCTAAACTATATGGCATTTTACAGGTGTCTAAAGCATAAGCACAATTCAAATTATCAAGCTTACCTTGACAACATCATCCAGGCCCCGAGCTTCGTGCAAAAGCTTAGAGCTCTTATCTTTCAATACACTCGCAACAAGAAAAACAGACATGGGAAGGGGGCCTTCAGAATTTGCTGCCCCATTTTTCATATTTTCCCTTTCAAACTTCCCATAGTGCCGTATTGACTTTGCTCTTCCCTTAGATCCCTCACGTTTCTCACCATTCAGTTCCAGCTCTTCATATACAGTGAACAAATCAGGGTCGTATTCAAGGGCCCACATCATCTGTGGAGCATAATGAAAAGAAATCACATGTAAGAAGTGCAGATTTTATGTTCAGCAAACAAAAAAGTGAGTATCAGTAACTAAGACACATAGTTTATGAAGAGACAGAAACTTTGCATTTTTTTCTATTCAAAGATGCACATACATGACAGAAAAAACAAGATAAAAGAAAAGAAAAGGACAACATTTAGGTACCAAAGACTTGTCAGAAAACATCCAGAAAAGTGGAGACTCATCTGATTACAGTTAATCCAGAATCCTTTTCTACCCACCCAAGAAAATAAATGTACGTCTAGCCCCATAAGAGAAAGGTTTTCGGTTTTGGCAATTGAGTAGCAATTGTTCTCACATGTGTGAATGGGAGATCTAGAATCAAGAGGAGGAGGTTGGGTTGGGTTTGCCTATTAATAGGCCTTGAGTCCATTGGGATGGCTCAGCAGATTTTTTTGAATGATCTAAGATTTGTCCTTAACTGTCTTGCTTACAGAAACTATGAGTCACAGCTTGGTGATGAACTGCAGGATAGGGTGAGGAAATGGGCACTATGCATGCACATTATCAGTTTTAGAACAAGTTTTCTGGACTTTTGACAAGACCAATTCCATAGAAAAACAATTCTACCATTTTTTTTTAAATTAAAAGGAAAAAAATGAGGAGAGATAAGGGATTTTAGTAATTAGAATTTCATATTTGCCTTCATTACAGGCAATCCACATAATACTCGAAACATGCATATTTTCAATAAACCAAACTAAAATAATAAGCAAACTTGAACCATACCTCCCAAAGGTAGAGTGAATCACAAAATGAAAATTCTCGGCGGAACAAAACCATTAGCATGCGGAAAGCAAATAAATAGTCACCTCCACCAAGTGCATCTGTGTTTAAATATCAAAACACATCTTTACTTTCTTTTTTCAGCACAAATCAAGAAAGTTGAGAAAACGAGTACAGGACTATCACAAGACAAAGAAACTCAAAGACTTTAATTGCAGGATAACACAGTTATTATCACTAAAGAGTCACAACTGAAAACCGCAATCTGAAAGGCAAGTCACGACATAAGTTGTTTTCCATATCATGGCTGATACTACACTAAGGCAAACACTCACATATAATCAAGCTTACTCCTATAACCTTGTTCCTGAAGCATCTATTTATTCTCCTATAACCTTGTTCCTGAAGCATCTATATATTAAAAAAAGGGTATTTAAAGGGGTTAATAAGAAATTTTATTTCTTTTAATGAGCTTGTTCCACTTTTTAAAAAATCTTGACAGAGATGAAACTCAAATCTCAGACCTCACCCCTCTCACTCATGCAAGAGTAACATTGAGCTACAAGCTCATTGGTAAGAGAGTATAAGATACTAAATACTGCAGTTTCAAATTGGAGGCCAAAACTACCATCTTACAGAATTGCATCATCATTTCTCTCTTAAACCTAGAATATTTTCATAAAATATATGACAATACCCAAATATGCAGGGCAGAACTAGGAACTTAACTTCAAGGGGACCAAACCTTTTATGAAATGAACAGCATGATTGGATGTTAACTAAAATATTAAAGATAGAGTTGGATGTAATTGTTTTTTTTCTTTTTTGGTTGGGATAAAGGCATCAATTATGATATTTAAGCCTTATATCTTTGGGGGTTCCACGGCCATTTAAAGGTATGCATAAGTCCACTCCTGCAAACAAGCCATCTTAGAGGAGCAAAAGCACAGAGAAATGTTTCCATCGCAGACAAGTCGATTAAGGAATTATCCAGGTGTTGTCTCTTTTCCCCGTGCAAAAAGCCAACAAAAAGTGATATTAAGGATTTTGTCCATTTCTTATGCTCAAAATTTCAAAGCAAACAATATTCTTTTCTTTTCCTTTCTCACTAACCTATATCTTCTTTTAGTAAGTATAATAGAAAGAATGAAAAAGAAAAGATAATAAACTAGTTAGCATAGTTGAGTGACTCAAACTGACTGCGTTTAAGAATTAACAATCAGTATATTGCATAACATACACAATGATTTAAAACACATAATGAGAAAGCATAAATTTAAGAAAATACCTAAATGCTGATGAAGTTTTGGATCAATGACTTGAGTAATTTCAGCCAAATTACTAAGTTGTGTCTCCACCCCAACAGTTCTCCCAGTGCATCTGAAATTTCCTCGCTTTAAAATTTCAAATAACAAAAATTCATGAGAATGTGGAAATCAAAAGGAAAAAATAAAATAATGAAGCTAAGAGCCATGTAAACTCCCAGAAAGCATTAATCATAGAAAAACTCCCGAAAAGCATTAACCATAGAAAAAAAATATTAAATAATTGACAACATCTGAAAAGCAGTCATTAGCGCAAAAGAGGCAAGGAACCAATTTTTGAAAATAAGCAACATCATTAATCCCCATCAGGACATTAAAAAGATAATTAACTCACAAGATACAAGTAAATAATTTTTCAATCAAGGTAAGAAAATTGAAACCATCACAAGATCCATTTAATACAAGAGTAGTGAAAATTCAAATAATCTAAAGAAAATTAACCTTATCATTCACTTCATTGCAATCAAAATGTACTACAAGAATATTAAGCAATAGCTATATACTTTATCCAAGAGCAACATCACACAGTAAAGTGTCTTGTGCACAAAATTGAGAGAAACAAAGAAAAAAAAAAGAGAATGTACCAATCTGCGCATCAATCGTTCAAAACACCAAAATGCATCCGCTTCATCTTCAAGAAGCATTATCATGGGTGAGCAAAGATCACTCATTCCTGTCAGCATTTCATGCATTTGGGATTTTAGAATTTTCACTTCATTACACCAATTTAGACATAACTAGAAGCATCATAAAGGAAGGTATAATCATTATGACCTTCAGCAACTCAGAGAAGGCCATATTTATGGAGCTACTTCTAGATAGCTCATTCTATTAGAAACCAGCAAGTATCCAGATCTTTTCAAATCTCATATGTAATATCAGGGTTATATTTAGGATATGACCATGCACATGCATACCAATATTAATTTTCTGATCAATTGAATTTCAAATGGAAAAGAAAAAAAAATTAGTTGTGTAACTATCATTGCTTATTCTATTAGAAATTAAGTGCTAGAATTAATGGTTAATCATTGAAGGAATAGAGTATCTCTGGCTCTCAAGGTTACAGGGGAATGGGGATAATGCAAGATGCTTGATTTCTAAGAGTACATAACTTCCATTACAAAGAACTTATAACTATAAATTAGCAGAAAAAATGCATAATAAGAAGAGCCCAGAAAAGGAGGGGGGAAAGGAAATGTGTAATGAACTAAGAGTTTCTAAGCGACCATCTAGTATGTACTTGGAATTACTGAGCAGCACATGGTCAACATGGAATAGCAAAAAAACTGGTAGTGGAACTACTTTACTCAACCTCAGTGATTTATCTCACAAAAGCAACAGTTTGAAAAGGCAGAGAACAGCTACTTATTCTCAATGATGGACTTTCACCAACTTCAGAGCAACCAACAACAATGCCAACAGATCCCCTTGTACAATTTATCATAAATAAGGCGAATGGTCTTTTATTCTATCTATCTACACACTGGTCTCAATGTCAAGCACTTATAGTTCAAGCATTAGCACTTCTCTATAAATGCCAGGTATTAGTTTTTGAAACTCTGTTGAATTCACAAGTGTCTGTTATATAGATCAGGTCAACACAAAGCACAATAATGTACATGCTCAGGTCCTACACCAACCACCTCAGAAGCTGAGTGGCAATGATTTAACATATCAATATAATAATTTCACGAATAAGACAATCATTTATTCATCTACCTTGACAATAGCCGACATCTGTATCGATCCAGGCATAAACAGCTAAAATATCCCAAAGTTTTGACAAGTTCTTCTGCTTCTCATAAAACACCAATGTCCTGTCAGTGCGATGCACATCAAGACCTAGCACCCATATTAGTCCAATCAGAAAGAGATTCAATAAAAAAAAAAACACAAAAAATCCTTGATTACAATAATTAAATTATGACTATTGAGTTCTTGAGGTTCAAATTAACAGCATGCACATGCATGACAGTATGCATTGACAGGAGAACAGGAGCCAACTTTGCACCAAGGAAGAGAGAAATGTGCATTTATATATAAACATCACCAACCTATTTGATGTAAGGTAAGCATCCACTGGATCACTTTCTGGTCCAAAGGGCCATGGCTTGTAAGCTCTTTCACCATCTCTGAACAGGAAGCATTTGTTCTTGATTGATTTGTGGCATAGGCATGTGAACTGCCAATTTCAGCAGAATTACCATCTTGAGAGGGGCCTCTGTCTTGATTTGTTTCTAACATTACTAACGGTTCTTGAATGGGCTGACCATCTTCAGTGATTACAGGCGCTGTAATAAATTTTCCACTTCCGACAACAGGAAATATTTGGCGGCACTCTTCTTTCCACCTAACATATTGTACCCTGAAGGTACAGCATAATAACGAATCTTAGTCTTCTAAAGTGGGGAATAAGGCAAAGCCTAACTTCAAACTTTTATGCACAAAAAACAAGGCAATTACAGTATTTAGCTTCAAAATAGTTTACCTACATTTCTATGGGGGAGATCAAGGTCAGCAGTTTCTGATTTGACTAGATTGTATTTATATACATGCAAGAGGATGAAGTCACCAATATAATCTAGTGTAGGAGATCTCCAGAGTCGGATTAAAAAGACTAAAGACCATAGTCTTATGCTTAGTATATTCACCTACAGGATCCATAGGTTATTAAATTTTCTTAGTCCAAAGAAAGAGTTCAGCATTTTGATGGTGAAGAATGCCAATTATTGGAATTGTCAAGTTTTGTCACATTATTGTAATGCCCATTGTCATGATAAAGGAAAGCAATTAATAAGATGATGTTGTTATCAGTAACGTTGATTGGACTAACAACCTAGATAAGTATGACCTTATCCTTTTCTATGGTTTCTTGACCATGAGTTACACATGTAAAAACAGACTACCTTCTACGCTGTCGAATCTGATCTCGTTCATCAAATGTACTCTTAGGATCATAACAACCAAGTAGAAACTCCCAAACTTCTCCTCTAATTGATGGATGGATCCCCTAAAAGTAGAGAAAAGAGCGATCATGAGCATTAAATCTCACAGATTGATTATAAGATCTCTTAAAAGAACAGTTACCCCACGGTAGATTCGACTAAGGGTCTTGCTTATATCCAGGTATCCTTCTGGAGTAAATGCAGCCTGCCATTTCCTTGAACTTAAAGTTTTACCTGCCTGCAAAAGTGGATCCAAAGGAAGCTTCAGTTACTTCCATGACAAGCAATGTGTTTTATGTTCTATTGGCAACACCAATTAATAAGAACTGTTGGAGCTGATCAGTTCAACCTTATTGTTTGTTTATTTTTTGTTTTATGTCGACACATAGAATTGTTGTTAGAATGCAGGAAATTGCTAAAATTAGCAGTTTGACAGCCAGCTCGTAAGATCATTATAGTTGCATAGTCTGGTGATCGCTTCTGAAATTGTTTGCTTTTTCATTAAAACTTCAAAATTTGATTAAACATATCTAAAGAACCCAATTCCATAAATTATTTAATCCAGCTTTAAACTGTAATGAAAAATTAAGCCCTTTTTAGTACATTAATCACACAACCATTTCATATCTGACACAAGAATTACATCTTTGCTCAAACTCTTAATCATATCCAATGATAATAGAAACGTTACTGCAATATGGTACACCACATATATATGACATTGATCCACGTCAACATAACAAATACCATAGAAATCCAAATTAAAAAAATGATATGTGCACAAGAAATATCAAGATAGAGCCACAGTGAAGCAAATTAATCTACTTAAAACCCCAAAAATATAGAAAAGAACCAAATTTACAAACCTAATTCAAAATCAACCAAATGGGCACATCATAAACATCAGAACAAAGCCATAAAGGACCAAAATTACAAAATTTTGATCTAAACAAACAACTCGAAATGCCTCGACATTTTTAGAGCAGGTCCGAGTCAAATAGCAATGATTCGATGCACTTCTTTTTACATTGGGTTCAATCGTATGGATATGAAAAATAAAATACAGGATTTCCAATCCTAGCAGGAAAAGGAGGGAAACGGATACGTGAGTCAACAGAATTCCATACTCAATCTCTGAATCAATGGGCACTTCAGAGGTATCAAAAAAACAAAGAAAGGCCAGAAGTAACAGGTATCAAAAAAACAAAGAAAGGCCAGAAATAACAAAAAAAAAAAAAAACTTGATCAAAATACACAAATGGGTATTCGAAAAAACTAAAAAAATAAAAAAATTCACACAAACCTTGATTTTGAATTTAGATTTTGGAACATCGGTGCATTCAGGCCGGACCTGATAGTACGAATCAGCAGGTTGTCCAGGATCTCTCCACATTTAACAATAGCCAAAGAAAAGAACTCACGAAGCAGAAACCAGGAGCTTGACCCCCTTAAAATGGAGAGATTTACAAGAAGATGAAGGGTTCAAAGAGAGGAACCCAGCTCCCTACCAATAACAACAACTACTACAACGACCAGTTCAAAACAGGAAAAAATACGGGAAGATTCAAAAGAAAGCGTTCGTTTTTTATTTTTTGTTTTTGTTTTTTTAACGTTTTATTGGCTTCCTTTTTGTGTTTTTAATAATAAATTAAGGAGTGATGATGATAATTAATTAGAGGTTGTGTTTTGCATGGTTGTTAGTTGTTAATGATGTTGGCATGAGGGGTGTTCGGTGTATGGTGTAAGATTGATTTTGTGTTTTTTTTTTTAATATATTAAAATAATATTTTTTTTATTTTTAAAAATTTATTTTTAATATTGGAATATTTAAAAAACTCAAAAACATTAAAAAAATCAAACTTTAATAAAAAAAAATACTTATTTGTATTCAAAGTGTGTTTAAGAATATGATTGAACTGTATTTTTTAAAAAAATTAATATGTTTTTATTTTAAATTAATAATTTTAATATTTTAAAATTATTTTAATATATCATTTTAAAAATAAATTTTAAGCAATGTCTATAGAAGCCCTTAGTTATTTTCATGCTTCTGCTCTTCCTATTTTGCTCAACTCACATCACCAAAAATCATATTTTCCTTTACTATTTTTTTCCTGTCTTTTTTACCCTTTTAGAGATTTCCCCTATTTTCAATTTATCTAATTATTAAAAACAGATCAAAATTACTTCTTAATGATAAAAATGGAACCGTCTAAAGTTTAAAATTTATCCAAAATAATACTAATTTTACCCAAAGAATTCTTCTTGAAATATTTTTTTTTTGGAAAATCTCATACATTGAATAATGAATAAATGGATTCTAAAAATCCAATAATTGTGGTTTTCAAATAATTAATTTGTTGTTAATTTTTTTATAAAGTTGGTATTACTCAATTATCTAATATGAACATTTTAGGATTTAAAGATTAGAAATTCTATTACTTATTATCTAGTAATTTATTTTTCAGTTGACTAGAATTTTTAATTTTTACTTGGTTTTGATTGGTTGTCTTAATTCCCTTGCACTTCTCTTGCCCTTGTCTTGGTGCTAAAGTTTGCTTGGTTTCGATTGGTTGATCAAAGAAAATAAAAGGAGTGGGAATAGCGCGTCAATCCAATTTCCACTCGCTACTGGATGTGGTCAATACGGTGAAGAAAAAACTGAAACCGTGAAAAAAAATTAATTAAATTAATTAAAATTTTATAAAATTAATTAGTTTAATTTTTTTTTAATTTATAAACCTAAAATTTAAAAAACAAAATTGAATCAAATTTAAATTAAAAAAACATGATCAAATTATTTTAAATTTGTTTTTATCCTAAACACTAAATTAAAACCAATAAGTTTAAATCAATTCGGATTATATTTTAATTTTTTTAAAAGAATTTTTTTTAATTATTTTTTAATATAATCCAACTAAATAAAAAAATAATTTCTAATCATTATTTGTTTTAGAACTTGGATTAGTTTAATTTGACTGATTTAAAAAACTCAAGTTGATTTTTATAAAAATTAATCTAAATCTAGTTTTTAATTTTTTAATTTAAAAAAAAATACAAAATTTAGTCAAAATAACTCCTTTTTTTTTCTAAAGATTCGTTCTAACCAAAGTTAACCCTCCAAGCTGCCATGGATCATGGTTGTAGAATTAGGAGTTGTCCCACACGAGCCTATGGAGAGTGAAGAAAACGCGCCTCGCGTTTAGGAAGAGTGGTGGAGCCCATGTTGATTGAAGTATGGGCTGGGATTTGGTCACTCCAGTGTTATAACTTACAAGTGGGCCCAAGAGGGAAAACCAGGGGGGGTGGAAGTAAAAACCAGTAATGGTTGACTTTGACCTGACGAGGAAGCATGGTATTTGGATTGGTACCAGAGTTGAATGGGTGTGGGCCCAATGTTGGATCCATTCAATCCTAATCTTAAATTGACACTATGGGCTCAGAGAAAATAAATTTTAAAAAAGAAAGAAAATAATTCAGAAAATGTCAGAGCATATTTATTTATTTATTAAAAGTAGCGTGGTGGATTCATTTTTTTTGTGAAAAAGAAAATTAAATTCATGAAAATAAAAAATAATAATAAGAATATTTCTATATGGGTTGAGAGATATTCTTTTATTTTCTCTCTCTTGTTTTTTTTTTTTTGTATTTATCTATTTTAAAAATAAATATAAATAGAATTACATACCATCAATGCTTGGATAGGTTTGCCAGCTCAAGTTGAAAGACAAAGCACCAACTACTGGACCCAAGTTAACGCCCCGCTTTGATAATGTTCGAAGTTGAAGAAAATTCAATACGTTGGAATCATAATGGGAAGCCATTAATACTTCACCAACCCTTCTATTCTACTTACGTCCTTCTTTGGGATGATCCAATTGCAATTACAAGATGAAGAGGGTATCTTGATCTTTATCCCGTTACATACCATGGATCGAATCAAATATATATATATATATATTCAAAGTTGCTAACTCTTTCCTAATTAAAATTATTTTTTTAATCATATGGAAATTAATCTGACATGATCTAGTTAAATTGATAAATTTAAAGACAATCTAAAAATTAAAAGAAAAAAAAAGTTTGATTCAAAAAGAAATTCAATATGATTTTTTTAATAAATATTAAAACAAAAACATATTGGATTGATCTAAATTTAACATATCAAATCCACAATCTCAAATCAAATCCACAATCTCAATTATGAAATCATGATAACTTCATATAAAACAAATTATAAAACTTAATTACTAATCAATTCAATATTAAATGAAAAAAAAATAATTAAAAAAATCTAAAATATGATCTTAGGTCAACTTGGGTTAAACATTCAAGCCCATAACCTGAATTATGAGATTATGATAAACTGATAGAAAAAAAATCAAAATAAATTATGAAACTCAATTCTCATTTTACCTAATGTTAAAAGATAAAATTAAAAAAAATTAATTAAAAAAAAACATAAAAAATAACCCAAGTCAACTTGAGTAACCCATCATTGAACCCTTCAATAGAGGTTAGTTCAAAATTAGTATACTAAGCTTGTGCTAATCCCTAGAAGGTTTTGGGGAGGGTTTTGCACATTGATTCATTGTCCTTGATGACTAACTCTAAGATATTGTGTATATTATACACATACTTTCTTGAGTTGAGTTAGCTAGACAATTATAGTTGTCTAAAATCATTTTTATATAAATAAAATCTTTAGAGATTCGAGTGTTCAATACTCATTTGGATAAGAAAGAACTCCTCATCTAATAAGGGTTGTAGGTATTCTTCTAGGTATGCTTATGTGCAGACTGTTTTTAGTCCGTTGTCTATTAGGCTCTAGAAAACCCAAGGAGTTTAGCATGGAATAATGACTATGGTAACTAATATTCATCTCATGATAACTAGGAGGAATACATTTTGAGTATCAGCTATGTGCATAGGTATCATAATAACATAAGTTAACACTTAAAGGACTCTTATGAATGTCATTTTGCCTTATCTCTTTTGAGTAATCTTTAATAGGAATGTAAAGTTATTTTTTAAATAAAAATAGTGTATCTCTAACATACATTTCCTATTTAAATATCTCTAATATAGTATTGGACTAACACATTCTTCAGGTGATGTCAAAAGGCCTCTCATAAATTTGTTAGAGTATGATCTTGGATCCTTCATTATCTCTCATTCTGTAATGCAGTCTTAGACTAACATATTTTCCGGGTGATGCCTAAGGGCTTATCACCAATTTACAAGGGGTTGATACAGATCCCTTATTCTCTATTGCAATCTCGGATTAACATATTCTCTAGGTGATGTCGAATGGTTTCTCACCAATTCATCAGGGGTTGATTTTAGATCCTTTATTCTTTAGTACAGTTTAGGAATGACATATTTTTCAAGTGATGCCTAAATATTATCTTACCCACATTATAGATTTGATAGGTTAAACTTGTATCAATTTAATATGTTGTCATTTTATTTTAAAAAATATGATGTTGTCTTGAGTTTTTTTTTTTTAGTCAAACTATGTTTTTACTGGTCGTTTGAATTGTTTTTTAGTCAAACTATGTTTTAATCATTTTATTAAATTATTTTTTTTAATTTTATTATTTAATATTGAGTTACTTGAGAATTAAACCTCATAATCTGTCTCAATTTGCTTTTTATAGAATTATCTCAATTTCATTACTCGAATTCCAGGTTTAGTAAATTAACATAAGTTAACTCAGGTCATTTTTTAGTTTGCTTTCTAGAAGGTTATTTCAGTTTTATAACTTATTTTACAAAAGGTTACTTTTAGCAGATGTGAGGACTTTCAAATGTTTAAGTAAGTATCTTTATAGAGAGAGAAATCATGATGATATTATAGAGAGATAAACTTTGAAAATATGTAAATTTCAAATATAGAGAATGAAAATATTGTAAACCTAAAGCTTGAAAAATTCATGGGGTATTTATAACTCATGAGTCTTGTTTTTTTTTTTTTATGAAGTGAAACGATTAAAGAATCATTTTATCCTTGTGATATTTTGAGTTATATTTTATTCAAAATAATATATATTAAATCAATATAAAATATTAAGAGATTTGTATAGGATTTATATTAAATTAATATAAAATATTAAAAGATTAGTATAGGATCATGAAACAATTTTCATTGGAGTATTAAACTCGAGTGAGTTATTAAAACCTATTAAAAATAAAAAACAGATTCAAACATATTATTTGGATTCAGTATGATGATATTATTTAGATTCAAGTATGATGGACTCAGGCGTGACAACTTGAATCCATTAAGATGCGAGGCAGCATAACCATCATGGTTATGGGCTACCATGCCTATGGCCTTGCACCTTACGGCCAGGCAAGAGCCTAGGCTGAACCTTGTATTGCCTAGGCTCAACCTTGTTGGCAGGATGTTGGGCTTGGAAGTGGAGCCGAGAACCTATTTGAGTGTTTCATGGCTGCTTTTTCTTTTTAGGGGTCGGGGCAGCTGTTAAATTTGGATTTATCAGAAGACATATATGTTCAATTGCATTCTTCAAATCCATCAGAAGTTTTATTCATCATTTGAAAAACACACACCTTAATAATAACGCCATCTCCTATGTTGAAGGCAATTAATTTTCTGTTTCTTTAATGCCAAACAATATATCCTTGCATTATTTAGGTTATATGTCCTTTTAACGAAGGAATCATACAGAAATTTATAAAGCAGCTGAAAGAAAAACTGCATGATATTTAAATCTCCAAGTGAAATGAAGCCATCAAAGGCTCGTTTGTGTTTAAGACGAAGAAAGTAATCGGCATGTTAGAACTGCTTAAGAAAGCAACTTAATGGCTGAAAATGGACTCGATGAAGGTGTCTTCTTCTAGTGTTAACAGACTTGTGTGATTAGTGTATCAGATGTCATTGGTTTAGCTAGCCCAAAGCAGAAGACATGAATATTCTTGATCATGGTCAAAGAAAAGCATTAACCTACAGGCCAAGTTACCTGAAATACTAACAAATGCCAAGCAATTAATCCAGTTCTTATGCTTGAACATATGCTTTGCATTGGTGGCCAAGAAACCAAAAGAAATGAGAATATGAAAAAGCCAAAAAAGAAAGAACCAAAGCTTCACTTCCACAGTTTGTAAAGCTCGTACAAATTGGCCTACAAAAACCCCTGACCATAACACCATCCTTGTCACATCTAAAACTAGGATTTCAGATTCTGGGTGAAAGACACATCACTTGTTCTAAATCTCTTTCATCATTTTTCAATGGCTTACACCACTTGCAAAGACAATGTCTTCCATATTCTTGGGTTCTTGTGTCTCTTGCTCTTGATACAGAAGAACAATGCAGCTGAATTCAAGGTTGGGGATCAGAAAGGTTGGACCGTGCCTGATAACACCAGCTCAAACAGCTCCTTGAACGCCTGGGCTGAACGGAACCGATTTCAAAAAGGAGACTCCCTCGGTAAGTTGATTTTTCTTTTGTCCCAATCATTCATCCTGGATGATGACTGAATCGATTTCTTATCGGTTATTGCAGTGTTTGATTATGATGCTAGCCAAGACGCGGTTGTTCAAGTAACCAAGGAGGGCTACGAGAATTGCACTGCAGAGAACCCTTTGGCAACATTCAACGACGGCCACACTGTCTTCAAAATCAATCAGTATGGAGCTCACTACTACTTCATCAGTGGAAACAGAGATCACTGTCAAAAGAATGAGAAGATGGAGGTCCGTGTTTTAGCAGACAGATCAACGAACGCTACAGCTTCTCCTCCATCTCCAGGTTCCTCTGACATGGTCCCAGCTCCTACACCTAGCAGCGACGAGTCTCCCCCAGCAGGAACAGTGGAGATCAACCCAACTCCACCCCCTACCGGCCCACCACCAAACTCAGCTTCTTCCATGTTCATGAGTTTCTTTGGTTCCATGGGAGCGTTCTTTGCTTCATCACTTGTTTTAGCAATCTAGGTGGAGAATTACTCGAATAATTGTTTGATTTCCTTCTTTTCTTCTTGGCTGCTTTCCATTTTTTTTCCCTGGCTTTCTCAATGATTTTCCTGCTTTCGAGCTCAGTGATTTCAACTGGGAGTTTCGATGGTGTATTGGTATTCGGATATTCGTTTGTCCTGAATGGTAAATAAGCTGGCAATTTATGGTGTGCTTATTGCTTCATGTAAGTTTATTGTATAGAACGAAATAAATAAATAAATTTGTCACTTCTTTTCTCCCATCAAACATCGCTGGTGGTAAATCGGGCACTTCCAAGTTTAAAGCAACAGCAAATAGCAAAAGCAATGGGGGGGTGGCATTGAAACGCTGTTGTTTCAATGGGGCAAGAAAAAGGAATGAACAGGCAGTCAAACAATCTAGGTTGGAGTTGCATAGGGCCATGCAAAATTTCTAGTGTTAGCAATTTGAGTAGCTAATGAAAACTCATTACCAGGTAAGAATTGTAATTGCTAAATGGAAGTTTGTCCAGGACAGAATTTTTACGTCATATTTCATCTTCCTATCAAAAATTCTTGCCAAGTTCTACTTTTTTCATCATTCTAACTGTGTTGTGCAAAATTGAATCCAATATCCCAGCCACCTGAAATCCAAAGTGAGAAGCTATCAGAAACTGCATCTGCTTCAGTCTGCAGATAAAAGACCAAAAACAGCACAATTTAAATACGAACCGTGAAGACACCTCCAATTATGGCACAGACATTGGTGATAAAATGCGAAAAAGACTTGGGATTTTCAGTGATCAGAACCTGATATCAGAAGTAGAAATAAAATGTAACGGGAACAGATGGAAGATCAAAATCAGACAAACAGTATGAATAATCCTCCAGTCCAATAATAATAAAACAAGAGGAAGAATCGATTTTTTTTTTTTTGAAGTTATTATTGAACCTGCATAGGAGAGAGCTCAAAATGGAATTTAGCAGTCGGCATGTAAACAGTCTGTGACAAACTGCTATGGGCTGTATATTCATACTCCTCGATTAATTTACGTTCACTTGAAGATCTTCTTGTAACCACCTCAGTTTTAACTACTTGGAGATAATGCTCTATCTGCAATTACCAATTTATCATATTATTGTAACTGAATGTTACGATATTCTTAAATTGCAAAGATCATAGGTTGTCTAGAATCATATCCATTCACATCTTGTTCCCATGCATGCAAAATTGTCCGTGTTGTTGGGAAATCAACTTACATCACATTGAAAAATGCTGATCGGTTGACCAAACATGCAGTAAGCAGTACAGAATTCCACAAAACAATGAATTTAGAGGACCACTTGCAAGTGACAACTTACAGTGACATTAGCCCCTACATCACGGTGATTAATAAATGATCGTCCATTCAACTTGTCATGACTTCGACCAATGTAAGGTAACAAGCGCTTCACATCACTCATTACCCTGGGCAAAACCTTCATACCAAATGAGAAATGGGATATGACATGTGACAGGTTCATTTGCGTAGAATCGAAGGAATGGGCTCCTGAAAGAGCTGAGATCATGAGGTTTCCTGGAACCTGCAGAGTACAGGACAGCTCAAAATTAAAACCCAAGAACTAGCCAAAAGTAATGCGGAATCCTATTAGGATCAATTTACAGATCCACAAAACAACCACAATATCTTGAGAATACGACGATGGCTGAATGATCATATTGCTCTGTCTTTTTTGTACTACTTTTGATCTTTCCCATCATGAATTACAATGCAACAAATCTAAAGCAACCATAGAGCCTATCCCATTGATTTCCAAGCGGCACGGGAGGTTTACCTTCTTTACACGCACATATCCTTCAATTCTGCATCCTCCTGCTGAAGGCGCTGGTCTTTTAACATGCTGTGTTGCATTTTCAGGTTTATGCTCCAAAGCTTGCCTTTCAGATTCCATTGCAATAGGTGCAACCAAAGCTTCCATTGTCTGAAAGGAACAACAAAAAGTAGGCAAAGACCGCATCAATTATCATGAATAAGCCCAAGTTTGCATCCATGAATAATGTAGCCATGGCACAAGTTAAATAGGAAAGAGAAGTGTTCATACCTTAACTAAGCTTTCTGTATCTCGATCTCCATAATAAGATTCATGGTCATGGCGTCCATGGTCTTCCCTGAGACAGTTGAAGATGCCAGATAACTAAGTTGGCCAACAAAGCAGTAATAAAAAGCCAAATACACAAGAAACTATGTGATCGCAAAAGAAATTAAAGAAAGAAAAAGTATAGGACACAAAATTGTTGTATTCAGTTAAAAATGAAGTTGACATCTGTTTCTGTCAGCAGTCTTTTTCTTAGGTATTTAAAAATGGTATAAACATTGAAATTGTTAGGGAGATCTGAAACTACAGAAAAAGAGCATATTCCTTCAACCCTCCATTTTTGTTCTAATTGTCCATCTCTTTGTTTATTCATGATAATTTTTATATATTTAGATGGCATGTGCTTCAATTTTTAGTTTCTACATGGTGTTGCATTTTGAAAAAGCAGAATCTTGATCGTCAAATTTCAACCTGACTGATTCAAAGAGGAAGTTTACATTTTACAAGGAATTGGTTTTGCCTAACAATTTGAAATTGAGGGAAGGCTTCAAAACAGGAAACCAAAAACTTAACCAAGGCCATTCAACTGACATGTACCAATGGTGTGCCCAAAAACCCAGAAAAAATAAAAAAGTTAATTCAAATGTAAGACACGCCATGCCAAGGCGCAGTCTACCTGGTATATTATTTCCAACTTACATTCACGTTGAAACTGAAGGAAGACCAAACAAATTAAACAATCTCTTAGTGAATATAAGCCAAAGCTCATACCTACAACTGTATTAAAGCATCTCAAGATATGTATATGGTCATTAATGACATAGGTCGTCGTCATTTGTTGTTCTTGTCTTGTGTAGCTTTTGGTTTTCGACTCTTATTTCTTTCCTTGGTTTTATCAATGTTAATGGGTTTTAATTTGGATCTTAATTTTAGGAGCTTCTTGCATATACTATGAAGAAGCCCTTGGTTTTATCAATGTTAATGGGTTTTAATTTGGATCTTAATTTTAGAAGCTTCTTGCATATACTATGAAGAAGCCCTGTCTTCCTTCTTTCAGCATTTTTTATCCATTTTTTTAATGAAAAAAAAAAGTATCCTGATTAAACAGAAGATAACATAATAAGGGAGTTTACAAAAATAGATTCACCTCAAATGGTAAATTTAAAGAGCAAATATGCATTGCAATTGACTTAAGTAAAAGCACACCAAGAAAGTATACAACATAAAGGAAAGATAATCTCATAACCAACTGTCAACAGCATATGAATGGTATAGATGAAAATATATTACCGAAGATTACTTCCTTTACGGAAAATACGAATGGATGGATACCCTTGTATGTGATTCCTGAAAAATTCATGAAAAAAATACTTACAATTAAGAAACAATGAATGCTAGGGGAACTAACCAGCAAGGATAAATGCAAAAGGGGAAATAATTAATAAACTACAATGATGCCTCAAGAAAGTAATCAATAATGAGTTGGAAGAAGTATCTCAACACATTACCAGCAATTGTGTTACTCACATGCACCAGACCAGAGGTGCTTGATGAATTTCAAAATCTATTAGCTACACTATCAGAATAGTGATGCAATCCGACCACGTTGGACTACCACCAGAAATCTACTAACAAGTGATGAAACATTAATCTAGAACATACCTCCTGCACAGATCACCTTCTTCAGTGCAGTCGACCTTAGCCAAAAGAATCCGCCCATCCATTTCTGGATCATACCTGATAAAATGTATGGACATGTGGGAGTTGAATATCATGATGTCAAATTAAATGAAATTAAATTTACTTCAAATGAAGGTTC
>NW_011499885.1:645851-761293 GCF_000495115.2 Populus euphratica | reverse complement strand
TTTTTTTTTAATTGCTTTTTTGTTACTTGTAAAATATTTGTTTATCAAATAGGTACTGATAAAATATTTATTTATCAATTAGGTTCTTGTAGCTGATTCGGATAAATTTACATATCCTTTAGCAGAAACATGGGCTAGGTTAGTCCAATTGGTTCAGAAAAAAGGCGAATACTCGCATATAATTACTGCTTCGAATTCGTTTGGGAAAAATATTTTGCCGCGTGCTGCTGCATTGTTAGATGTTTCTCCAATCACAGATGTTATTGCTATTTCTGCTTCCAATCAATTTATCAGGTAATTAATTCTTAATAACTGTTTCAATTATGCTTAATTGGCTTTTGGTAATTGTGATTAAGTGATGATAGTTTCCATGACGGTAAGGTGTTGTTTTTATGTGCCAGGCCAATATATGCTGGAAATGCACTTTGTACTGTAAGATATAGTGGCTGCAATCCTTGTATGTTGAGTGTAAGGCCAACATCGTTTGCTGTCTCCATGGATTCATCAAAATGTAACGAAGCTCCTATTTCTCAGGTTGATCTCTCAACATTTGATGAAGGTTTGTTAAGCTTTTCTTGTTCATATAAGTTTTTGTTGGCTAGTCTTGGCTTTCTTTTGCTTGTGACCTTGTTTCATGTTCTTGTTGGATATCTTTGTGATGTGGAATTAATGTTTTAAATAGGTGATTTTTTTTATTGGAATGAGAAAGCATGTGTCTCATGATTGCTAACTATTTCAACACAGATTCTGTTGGTAAGTCTAGATACATAAATCATACAGCTCAGGATACAGATCGTCCTGATCTTGGAAATGCACAAGTTGTGATCACCGGAGGCCGGGCATTGAAAAGTGCAGAGAACTTCAAAATGATTGAAAAGCTTGCAGAAAAACTTGGTGCAGCTGGTAGGTCCCTAAAAGTACTATTCAAAATTAGACAATATCAAGTTGATGGGCTAGTTTGTTATGGGTTGGAATTATTTTATCAAGTGAATCATGGTGGTGGTGGTAAACAATTTTTTTTTTGAAGCTTCCTGAATCTTTCTGTTTTTTATAGTTGGTGCTACCCGTGCTGCTGTTGATGCGGGATTTGTTCCAAATGATCTCCAGGTAATATCTCCATTGCTACGGTGCTTCTTTCCAACCTCCAAATGATCTCCAGTTTGATATGTGTATTTGTGTTGTTTTGGCCTGAAAAGTGTTCCGTTGTCCCATGGACACCTTTTTTTGTGAGTCCTTAGTCTTTAATCGTGACTGCTTTGTTTTTCAGGTTGGTCAGACTGGAAAAATTGTTGCCCCAGAATTGTACATGGCTTTTGGTGTTTCTGGAGCAATTCAACACCTGGCTGGCATGAGAGATTCCAAAGTCATTGTTGCTGTAAATAAAGATGCAGACGCACCTATATTCCAGGTGACATTTGAAACCCATCAGCAGCCCCTCTCTCTATAACATCTCTCCACACACACACACACACACACACACTCTCCTTGAGTTGCAAAACTTTTAGTTGGATAGAAAAACAGTTAATTGATTACTTTAGATGAGCTAATAACTAGGTTCTGAGTGGGCCTTTTTATTTATTTATTTAATCCTGGTCTGTTTTCATAGTTTGCACCATCTTGTATCAGTATTCAAGTCATTTGTTAAGCTTTTCTTGTTCATATAAGTTGTTGTTGGCTAGTTTTGGCTTTCTGGTTTTGCTTGTGACCTTGTTTCATGTTCTTGTTGGATATCTTTGTGATGTGGAATTAATGTTTTAAATAGGTGATTTTTTTTATTGGAATGAGAAAGCATGTGTCTCATGATTGCTAAATATTTCAATGCAGATTCTGTTGGTAAGTCTAGATATGTAAATCATACAGCTCAGGATACAGAGCGTCCTGATCTTGGAAATGCACAAGTTGTGATCACCGGAGGCCGGGCATTGAAAAGTGCAGAGAACTTCAAAATGATTGAAAAGCTGGCAGAAAAACTTGGTGCAGCTGGTAGGTCCCTAAAAATACTATTCAAAATTAAAGAATATCAAGTGTATGGGCGTGTTTGTTATGGGTTGGGATTATTTTATCAAGTGAATCATGATGGTTGGTGGTAAACAAATTTTTTTTTTTTGAAGCTTCCTGAATCTTTCTGTTTTTTATAGTTGGTGCTACCCGTGCTGCTGTTGATGCGGGATTTGTTCCAAATGATCTCCAGGTAATATCTCCATTGCTACGGTGCTTCTTTCCAACCTCCAAATGATCTCCAGTTTGATATATGTATTTGTGTTGTTTTGGCCTGAAAATTGTTCATCACATGAAAACCTTGTAATACCTCTGAAAGATGTTTCAGCATATCACGGGTCCACTTGAGTATCACCATCATAACTATCCAATTCCGTTGTCCCATGGACACCTTTTTTTGTGAGTCCTTAGTCTTTAATCGTGACTGCTTTGTTTTTCAGGTTGGTCAGACTGGAAAAATTGTTGCCCCAGAATTGTACATGGCTTTTGGTGTTTCTGGAGCAATTCAACACCTGGCTGGCATGAGAGATTCCAAAGTCATTGTTGCTGTAAATAAAGATGCAGACGCACCTATATTCCAGGTGACATTTGAAACCCATCAGCAGTCCCTCTCTCTATAACATCTCTCTCTCCACACACACACACTCCTTAAGTTGCAGAACTTTTAGTTGGATAGACAAACAGTTAATTGATTACTTTAGATGAGCTAATAATGTGGTTCTGAGTTGGCCCTTTTTTTAAAAAAATTATCCTGGTCTGTTTTCATAATTTGCACCATCTTGTATTGGTATTCAAGCCTAACATTCCATAAGATATCACGGTAACTGTTATGGCTGTCAATTTAACCACCAGTTGCCCCTTCAATGCTCAACATAATGTGCAGTCCTGTGATCTTTCTGCATTTTAGGCTCTGTTCTTGGGATTCCAGATAGGCTTGACCTTGAAAAGGAAAAACTTAAATATTTTTTGATGCTGCTTTCAAAAGCAAGAAACAGGCAGTGAATTTCAGAACTTAAGTTGCAATTTGAATAAATTCCTTGCAGAATGACTATGTTTGATACTTGGTATTAGTCCTTTTCCTAAATGAACGTGCTCTTTGAGTGCAGGTAGCTGATTATGGGCTTGTTGGTGATCTTTTTGAGGTAATTCCGGAGTTGTTAGAGAAGCTTCCTGAGAAAAAGTAAACCTGGCAAATGGGTACTTCAACCCTTATAATGCTAACAGTCCTGTTCATCAAATTGTTCAAATTAAAGAAAATAAACATTAATAGTACGAAAGTGAACTTTGATTTCACTCAGACTTGTTGCCTCGTTATGTTTTCTGATGTGGGCGAAATGAAAAGTCAGTGCTGTACTGGCTGGTCAATATAAGAAAATAAGCTGCAATAATAGATGCCTCCCTGGTCTATCCTCGAGCACTGTGGTTCTGCATACGGATAACAATCCTGCAATGTCCATCAAAATTCCTCGGGTGAAAGAACTTTCCGAGTGGCGCTCCTTTTATCTCTTTTAACAGTTTAACTTGAAACTTCAGAGAGGGGAGACTAATGTTTGGGCCAGAACTTTTAACAGTTTAACTTGAAACTTCAGAGCGGCGAGACTAATATTTGGGCCAAAATTTTTGGGATTATAATGGATTTAACTCTAGAGTTTCTTTCAAAGTTTTGTAGTTGGGCCTTCATTACTGATCATCATGCTCGAAGACGATGTATGCAGAGAGTAAATATTTAAATTTATTATACGATAAGTAATGGTTAGAATATAAATATAGATGAAACTCGTAAATACCAACCACTTGATAACAAAATATTTCGTTCTTTTATCACCGGTCTTGTCACCCGTCCCACAAACAGACAATGCTCCATGGCAGGACCCACGCTATCTACTTTGTTTTCACTCCAGAATCAAAATGATTTCTGTGATGGGAGTAAAAAAAAAAAACAGAGAGCGCAAAAATCACATGTTGAATTATGGGGTGCATGTGTTGCATAAACTGAATAGTGAAAACGATATAATATAGTTCTCACAACCCTGCGACCACAAGCGCATCTAGTGTAGTGGTATCATAGTACCCTCCCACGGTACTGACCGGGGTTCGATTCCCCGGATGCGCAGCTTTTGGTTTTTTAGCAAGTGGATTATGTCATCCACCATCAACAAATATTGATAAAATGCCTCAGAATCCACTGAAGTTAAAATTTAATTTAGCTGTTTGGATTGAAAAGTGATAATTTTTAGATTTTACTAGGTTTTTTGAGCGAATAATATTTTTTAGGGGAAAAAAATACAAACTTTTCAAATGTGCCTTTTTTACAATAAAAATTCAAATTATAAACCAAAAGGCATATACATGTATTTAATTAAATAAATCAAGAATTATCTATGTTAATAAATATAAAAAAAATATTAATATATCTATTCAACTCATCTAACTTAGGTCGAATAACTATTTTTTTCTAACACAAATGAATTAATATGTATGTGTTATTAATAAAATTTTTAACTTGTACATAAAAAAATTAATACTTACATGTAATAAAATATAAGAAGATAATATATTTAATAAAGACATGTAAAATCATAAATTTATTTCAGTAAGAAAATATAATAGTGTTGTAATTGCTATATTAAAATACTATTTACTTAATTTTTGTATAAGAGTTTCTCAGGAAAAAAAAAGTGTACAGGAAAAAAACCCAAGAAAATGAAGATAAGAATAAAAAAAAAGGGTATAAATAGGCTACATAAAAAAGTGTATAGAAAAAAAAACTAAAAAAATATAAAAAAAATAACAAAGATAAAACAAGGGTTATAAATAGACCAAACATAAAATAATAAGAATATCAAGTATATAAAAAAAATATAAAAAACTTATTTTTAAAAAATAAAAAGAAATCCTTGAAAATTATAGATAAGGCTAAAATTTCAACTACTTCACTGCTCCAGAATCAAAATGATTTCTGTGATGGGGGTAAAAAAAAAAGAGCAAAATTCACATGTCAAATTATGGGATGCATGTGTTGCATAAACTTAATAATAAAAACGATATAATATAGTTCTCTCAACCGTGCGATCGCAAGCGCATCTAGTGTAGTGGTATCATAGTACCCTCCCACGGTACTGACCGGGGTTCGATTCCCCGGATGCGCAGCTTTTGGTTTTTTAGCAAGTGGATTATGTCATCCACCATCAACAAATATTTGATAAAATGCCTCAGATTCCACTGAAGTTAAAATTTAATATTTTTTTGGGGAAAAAAATACAAACTTTTCAAATGTGCTTTTTTTACAATAAAAATTCAAATTATAAACCAAAAGGCATATACATATATTTAATTAAATAAATTAAGAATTATCTACGCTGATAAATATAAAAAAATATTAATAAATATATTCAACTCATCTGACCAACTTAACTGTTGGTCAAATAATTATTTTTTTTTAATATAAATGAATTAATATATATGTATTATTAATATGTTTTTTAACAACATATAAAAAATATATTGTACATAAAAAAATTAATACTTACATGTAATAAAATATAAGAAGATAATATACTTAATAAAGACATGTAAAATCATAAATTTATTTCAGTAAAAAAATATAACAGTGTTGCAATTGCTATATTAAAATATTATTTACTTAGTTTTTGTATAAGAGTTTCTCGAGGAAAAAAAAGTGTACAGGAAAAAAACACTCAAGAAAATGAAGATAAGAATAAAAAAAAGAGGTATAAATAGGCTAAAGAAAAAAGTGTATAGAAAAAAAAGAAAAAAATTAAAAAAATTAAAAAAATAATAAAGATAAAAAAAGGGTTATAAATAGACCAAATATAAAATAATAAGAATACCAAGTATATAAAAAAAAATATAAAAAACTTATTTTTTAAAAATAAAAAGAAATCCTTGAAAATTATAGACCCGCGACAGCTAAAACTTCAACTACTTCACTACAGTAAAATTCCGTTTCTTTTATATAAAATTTCAGTATATAAAAATTAAAAATCATTAAATTTAATTTTTTTTGTTAAAAATTTATTTTTTATATATTTTGATATACTGATTTAAAAAATAATTTTAAAAAAATAAAAAAAATTAATATATTTTAATATAAAAAATATTTTAAAAATTAAATACAATAAAATTCTAACATAAAAAATATTTTAAAAACAATCACAATAATTAATCACATGCAATAAAATCTACTATTGAATGCTTTTTTCAAACTAAAGGCACAATTCGGAAAAAGAAGGGAAAAGAAACCTAATCAGATTACCGACCATATCCTGAATCCACTAGCCAGATTCATGGAGTGCAATCAATTACGGTTGTCATTTCTGCGGAGCAAGAAGGATGCAAACAAAAGAGGTAAAAAAAGGGGTATGAAAGGATGGACAATTGAGGGTTTTTGGACGGCAAGCAATGCCAAGTGAAGTGGGGAAATGGGTGATTGGGTGACTTCTCCGGGAGGGATAGTCGACATGACCTTGATTGGACTCTTTTTGTGCTGGTAGCCACCCACTCAAGGATGCTCCCAAAGCATTCCAATTCGCCATGTCTCGACGGAGGGGTCATTCATGAACACGTCTCTGTATGTTTTGCTGGCTTGGTCAGTACTTGCTGCTGTGTAACATTACCGTTCGTACATACCATTAACAGTGCTTCATGTCTCCATTTTATCTCGGGAGCGTTGTGAAAGTTAAAATAATATAGTTTTTATATTTTTAAATTTATTTATAACAGCAGTATACTAAAAAAGTAAAAATTTAAAGTTACAAATAAAGTCAAAATTATAGGGTCTTCAGTAAAATTATCTAAACCTTTTCAGGGTGCTTTATATAAAAAACAAAAATCCTCAAATATAAGGATGGGATTTATAATTTTTTAAAATTTTGGAGGCCATGACCCCTTCAAACAAGGCCCTGTTACGAGCTTCATTTGCCTTTCCAAACTTTTATGAGCAAGATTTTGTCGTCTGTGTGTGTCTATATATATATATATAGTTGGTCTTTGTGATTTAATTAGGTTGATTCATATACGGACATATCATATTTGTTTGTTTGTTTGTGAGTAAATCATTTTTTCTTATATGAAAAAGATAATATACAAAGGTACGAAAAGTCTACAAATAGATTAGACTAGCTCGTTACCACGTTTTGCGGATTGGATTAATTTAAAAAAGAAAATACAAAGGTACGAAAAGTCTACAAAAGTAAGGTATTGGTAACATTTTTCTAGTAAAAAAGGAATCTAAACTGCATGAAGATTGATTTTATATAATTTAATTGATATGATAGGTTAAAAAATAATTTGAATAATTAATAAAAATATAAGTAATTTATCTTAAAAAAATCAAGATAATATCCTTTTTTTTTAAATAATATTAAAACGATAATATATTAGATTGATCCAAGCTAATTTGTTAAATTTGTGACCTGGATCATGAGACCATGATAAAACAAATCAAAACAAATTATGAAACTTAATTCCTGATTAATTTAATGATAAAAAATAAAATTTAAAAAAATAACAAAAAAAAACCTGAGTAACATTTCAAACTTATAACTTAGATCGTGAGATAATAATAACCTCAATGAAAACAAATAAAAAATGAAATAAGTCAACTCAGGTTAACTTGCTAAACTCGTGATCAAGAACATAAAATTGTAATTACCTTATAGAAAGTACATCAAAATAAATTAAAAAATTTAATTTTTAATAAACTCATTATTAAAATTAAAATAAAATTAAAATCAATTTAAAAATATAATATAATAAAATAATATACATCTATCCGGATTAATCCATAAAACATGCTATCCAGGTTATAAAATTACTCGTGTAACTGATAACTTTCCTTCAGTGCCGTTATTTTTTAACCTTAGCTCCTCTCATGCATGGCTGAACAACTTCAAAAATCTTTGATTCCAGCTTGACAGCAGAAAATTATTTTGCATTTTTATATCTAGCCTCTTTCTTTACTGATAATAAATGTTCTTCTTTATTTTTATGTTTTGGAGCTTCTTTTTTTTTTTTTTGGATGGTGTTATTATTCAATGGGTTATTATTCCCGCTCCATATTTATAACCAATTATATTGATAAACCATGTAACCTTTTATTTTTATTATAACTATGGAGTATATTTTATATATAATCAAAATATTATTAGAATGTTGTTTTCTAATTATTAAAATTAAAAATCAATTAAAGACACATGCAGTAAATAAAAATTGCAGTTCTTAAAATGTTAATTATTCTATTAATTTGTTTAAATAAATATTTTAGTAGTGGATAATAGCCAAAAGGAAAAAAATGTACTATAACCAAATAACATTTTTTATAAAATTTGTTGAATGGAGATATTAAAAAAAAGTAAAATTTAATTATTGTAAATACAAAAAAAAGGAAGTGCTTATATAAAGCTGACTTCTTCTTCTTTTTTTTTTACTTAAAAGGAGGATATTTTAACAAAAACTAAAAGAGATGGTGATTTCAAGATGCATCATTTCATAAAATATTATTTATTTTAATAATAATTTTTTAATCATTTAAAATTTAGTTTATTAATAATTGAGTTTTATGATTTGTTACAATTTATTTTTTTATTTGGTTATTCCAATCACATAATTCATGTTGTGGGTTAAGTGTGTTAATTCAGTTGACTCAAGTTTTTTTTTTTATTGATATATATATTTAATTTTATCATTCAATATAGGTTGATAAGAAATTAGACTTTGTTGATTTTTTTTGTTTACTTTCTATTAAGTTATTCTTATTTTATAATTTGAATCACGAGTTTTTACGAGTTAACTTAAGTTGATCCATGTCTTTTATTGTGTTCTTTTTTAAATTGATTTTTTTTTTTCTGATTTATTCTTTGAGAATGGGTTAATTGAAAATTATATTTCATAATTTATTTTGATTTTTTTTATATGGGGTTATCTCAGTCTCATTACTCGAGTTGCGAGTTATCAGGGTAACCCATGTTGACTCGACTCATTTTCTCAATTTTTGTTTCTATAAAATTATCATAATCTTATGACCTAGATCATATCTTTGGCAGGATAACCTAGATGGATTTTTTTTCATTTTTTTTTCAATTTTATTTGTTAACATTGAGTTAATTGAGAATTGAGTTTCATAATTTGTTTCAATTTATTTTTTATAGGGTTATCATGTTCTCATAACTCAGGTCATGAATTTAACTGGTTAATTTTAGTTATTTTTTAATTATTTTTTATTTCATTCTTCAACATTAAGTTGATTGAGAATTAGATTTTTTAATTTTTTTTAACATGTTTTATATAGAGTTATCATGGTTTTATAATACATGTTGTGAATTTAACAAGTTAACCAAAGTTGACCTAAATTGATCAATATATTATCCTTTTAATATTTTTTTTAAAAAAAGATATTGTTTTGAATTTTCTTAAATCACATTATATTTTTATTGATCATTCGGGTTATTTTTGAATCCATCAAGTTGATCAAATCACTTCAAGTTAACCCCTATATAGTTTAAAAAAATTTACTAGAAAAAAAATATTAACAACACTTAAATAATGTTTTTTAGTTAATACAAATTTAATCTATAACACATGTCAATAATCTAGGTAAGTCCTAAAGGCATTACATATGGGAAACTCTGGGAAAACAAATCCCACAGCTATCCTCTTGAACAATAGAAAAGCAACCTGAAGGAATACATGTAAAGTGATGAATGATAGAGGAAATGAAAAGACATGATGAGCAAGTCAGTCAGCACAGTGATTGGATTCTCTAAAAACATGAACCATTTAACATTGCCAAGATTTCTGAATCAATTGACAGACTCACTGTAACTGTTATCGGGAATAAGTAGAACTGCAGTCCTTGAATCTGACTCAAGAACATCTGTATAACCTTTATCCCAAGCCAAGGATAAAGGTTATAGCCCACAATTCTGTCCGAAGAGAAAACTATGCAGCTTGAGTTACGTAAATTAGGAAAGAAAGGAAAATCAGGAAGAGATTGAATGAAAAGAGTTTGAAAAATACTCTAAAAGCCGTAGATAATCTTCAACAGAAGAAAAGGAGAACAATCTCTTTATTATATTTTCAAAATATCAAAGCTTACTGAAAAACAAGCTAGGCAATTTACCTAAACTTTGATTCTTAAAAAAAATAAAATCTTATAAATAATTATAGAGTTAATATAAAATTCAATTTACATTAGTTTTTTTTTCTTTTTAAATAATAATTAAAGAACAAACACCAATATTGTCGTCAAAACCGTGAAGACAAGCACCAGTATATATATAATCTCGAAAAACTCCACCTGCAACAGCTATATTAAATACCACTACTCCACCTTGAATCTGACCCTAAAATTGAATCCCAACACCTTTTTAATCTTTTACGAAAGATTGTGGATTTGTTTATTGAAAAACAGCACATCTAGAAGAATTTAGGGAAATGACATAGTTTAAAGAAAACAACTATTCTAAATTGACCATGATTCAAAATCATAGTTTTAATATAAGCATTACTACTAGAAAATTTACAAATACAAATAGAAATATTGATGGAATGTTTTTGTTAGTAAATTACAGTGAATTTTATTGACAAAAATATTTTCTCGGTATATACTGAGAAAATTACAGTGAAAGAAAAAGGAATTAAAACAAAACTAAAAAATACGATGACGTGCTAATATTCATACCGACAATATTAATATCATCGGTAAAATCAGTCCTTAAACTTATTGGTAAACTATTCTCTTCTCTCTAATACTGTTCATTATGTCAATTATAAAAGATATCACCAACGAATTAATTTTGTCAGTATTTTCTATAAAACTCTAGAACTATTCACTTCTCAATTGCACTATTAATTACTGTTCTTTACAGATGAAATTACATATAAATTGAAAAGTCATTGGTTATATTTGAGGGGTTTTTGAGAATTTTTAATTAAATTTAAATTAAATATTATAGATAGAATCACTGATGGATTGAGAAGATGTTAATAATATTTGGAGGGTTTCTGAAAATTCTTGATTAAATTAAAATTTTAAATTAAATATTATAAACTAAATCGTCGACAAAATAATTAAAAATATTAATATTTAATTATTCATCAGTAAACCTATTAGTAAATTACCTCAATAAAAAAACTAGAATCTCTCATTTCACAATAGACATGCCTCCTCCTCTTCTTCTTCTTCTCTCTTTCTCTTATGTAAAAAACATCAACATCCTTTTTTCTCTCTCTCTTCTCTCCTCTTCTCCCCTCAACTCTTCCTCTCATTTACGCTCAAGTATGTCTTTTTCTCGTCCTTTTCTTTTCTTCTTAGTTTTTTTTATTAACATACTTTATGAACTTTTTTTTTTCTCCTCTCAGCTTCACTTGCAACTACATTAAAATAAGATTTTTTTTCTTTTTTTTGTGTGTTTTTTTCATTATATTTGTTTTTTTATTTTTTATTTTTTATTCTTAATAATTGTATGAATGTTATTGTAGGATTTTATTTTTATATGAAATCAATTTTGTTTTTTAATTTTGTTGTTCAATTTCAATTTCAATTAAATTATTTATTTGTTGCTAGATTATGGGTTCTTAAATACATTTTCTAGGTTTGGTGGAAATTTTTTTAGTTAATTTATTTATTTATTTATTTTTGTTGTTGTTGTTGTTTATTTTTTTTTGTGTTCTTTATTTGTTGAAATTTATTTGAGTTGATTTTTTTTCAAGCAACTTAGTTCCTGAGTATTATGGAGTATTGATTTATATTAATTTAATTATTTTCTAATTATGTTAAAATGATTTTTTTAAAATATTTTTAAATAATCACCAACGGAATTGCATACGATATTTATATCGGTTATGACAAGCTTCTCAAGGAAAATACCAATGAAATGAAGCAAGTAAATAAAATTTTAATATGTCTTTTCTGTCAGTAAATTCATCGGTAATAAATATTTTTTATTACTGATAAACTCACTGATAAATCAAAAATTACTGATTAAAATTTTATTAATGAAGTATTTTTGTCTGTAATTTAATTAGTAAATTCATTGCTGATAGAATGATAACATAAATACTGATAAAAATTTTGATAATAAATATAAGAATTCTGTAGTGCACAATTCAAAATCATTGTTTTAATGTATGGCTTTCTATTATTGTTATTGTGACTGGGGGTATGGTAGACAAGTACTCCTGCAAGTTTTTAAGGGAGCACAACATATAAGTATCCAACCAATGTATCAAAGTAAAAGACATCATTAGGTAGATACATGATACCCATCAAAATTCATTGATATCAATCCTATTTATAAAACAAACTGTGATGATAATATTCTATTCCTTTAGAATTTCAATTGGATTTTTAAACAATGATTTCAATTATTGTGTAACAAACAAGAGTTATCATACTTCAATAATATATAAAAATATATAAAAGCAATAATATTAATAATAAATATATAAAAACTATGAATAATATTAATAATCACTGCCTCATGTTTATCTGGAAAAAGACATTAGAGTAATTGAATTCGAATTACTACACATGTAATAAAAAAAATCAAAAACAAATGTTGATGTCAAGTCTAAATCGCCTAATGAATCTAAAAGGATTAATGATAAAAGAGAAAGAGTGTTAAAAACATAAACTATCATAAATAAATAAAAATAATAAATAAATATTTGAAATAATCGAAATTCAAACTCAAATATCAGATTTAATAATAATTAAAAAAAAAACTTAAAACAAAACTAGGCTCTACCTAACATAGTAAATGTGCCTAGACCAAAGGTGTGTGTCATGCATATTGCCAACAATATTAATAATGTCAACATAACCAAAGTTTGAAACTAGAGAATCACATGCAAAAGATAAATCTTTATAATTAACCCTCCTAAATTTAGGAGTTCGGCGGTCACATGTCCTTTAATGATGGTAAGTTACAAAAATAATTTTAATTTTAAAATGTAAAAACGTTATTATCATTAGTGGTTGTTTATAAATATTAATAATAATTAATAATAACTAATTTTATTAGAGGTTTTTAATAAAATTATGATTTTTATTAGCGGTTGAGTAAAAATTTATTATTTCTTCAACAATCATTATCTTTAAATCTTTTACCAAACTAATAAAAGACTGAGGAATATTGTGAATGGGAATTAAGGAGATTTTTTGAATTGAACTAAAGAGGATATACATGCGAGAGAATAATGAGATGATAATTAATAATGACGTGTCGGGATAGTAGGCACAGATATATGTGGTGCTGTAGTTGTTCCAATTTGGCTGCATTGCCACATTTTTAAATTATTGTTTTTTAATGGATTATATTCAATTTCATCCTCACAATAATAGAGGAGTCAAACTAAAATTGTTCCTCTCTTTGTATTGGAGATTCAAGTCATATAAAATTAAAAGTCTCACTTCCAAAGCAAGAGGAAAAAACCTTAGAAATATATAATCTTTTTTTTTTATCATTAATTCTGAAACAAAATTAATATATATATATATATATATATTATTGGTGTGAGATTTCTCCTTGTGGTGCACGCTTCAACTGCAAGTGAGTATTTTTTTATTTTTGGAAAGAGGATAAATAATAGAATTAATTAATACAAGAAGAAATCCTCCTCCTCTTCTTCACTGAAAAATCCCTCAAATTTTATATTTTGGTCTTCTAGAATAACTAAATTAGCTATTGAGATGTTTAGGTATGAATGATTAAGGGCAACTTGAGGAGTATAATTGTTAGGTTGTTTGGTGGACTAGCTCATTCAAACCAGAAGCAAGGTTCCATTGCAGGCCTGAATTGCCTTAAAAAATTGAAGATAAAAAAAAATCTCATTATACATCCAAGAAGATACCTAATTATTCATTTTTAATTAACTTTAACACTTCGGAGGCAAAATTATGGTGAAATTATTTGAATGAGCTGAAAAATAAGTAGGTAATACATGATTTATTTCCCGTTAATACAACTCCATGATGTGCTAAGCAATACAATTCGAAGAGAATAGAAAGAAACATTGTTCATTGTAAAACCTTGTTTATGCCCTTGGTTATTTAATTGCTTAATACTCCATCATGATGGCATATAGGAGGGGAACTCTAACTAAAAATTGCAGCACTTCCGTCAACTTCTGCTCCATCACCCTCTAATCCAAAAAAAAAAAGAATTTGCTTCCTCCTCCTCTATATCTCTAGGTTTAAATTGCGTTTTCGCATATCCCTTTGTCTCGAGAAGCAATTTTGCATGAAATTAAATTGCGTTTTCGCATATCCCTTTGTCTTGAGAAGCAATTTTTGCATGAAATTAACATATATATATATATATATATATATATATATGTTATGCCACACAGATGATGGTGGATCTTAACCCCATCATATGCAACCAAACATACTTTTCGTTCATTCAATCCCACGGCCACAGGGTACCGGGTACCAGGTAGAGTGGGGGGGGGGAGAGCTGCTGAGGAAATGTGGATTTAACCAAGATAATTTACTACCATAGACAAAGGAACCAAGCAAAGACCCCTTTTCTTCAGTTCCGTGTTGTCACTTTCCCTCAAAATAAAACCCAAATCACTTCTCATGTCTATCTGGTTAGAAGCACTTGCTTTGTCCTATATTACAACAAAATCCACAAGATCCTGCTGTTAGACAGGATGACATGAAACCCACCGAAAAGACAATCATAGAATGATAAAATTACTATCATGCATAAAAAATAAATTAAAACCTCAGAAATGGTTATTAATTACCTGTGAAATTTCCATTTTATCTTTCTGTTTTGTGTTCCTTTTGTAGTGGCTTATCATCGTATCATCATTTACCTGGAAAAAAAGAAGAAGATGGTTGACTTAAGAACATACATGGAAAGTATAAGGTAATTGACATATACAAAGATAATCTGAAGAAACTGAAAAAACCCCAGAATATAGCTGACTATAGATTGATAATTAAGGCAGGAAAGCAGACCAAAAGAAACAAAAAGGGAAGAAGAAGAGATTAAAAAAACCTCTAGCCAACCGAATTAACCCGCTAAATTAGTCTCAATATTAAATAAATTAAATCTTGAAATATGAAATTAAAAAAATAAATTAAATCTTGAAGTATTAAAAAGAAACAAAAAGGGAAGAAGAAGGGATTAATATTTCTAACCCTAGGACTATTAACAGGAGAACTAGCAGTATCCTCCAAAGCATCATCAAGCAAAGCCCCTTTGGTTCTTCTTTTCTTGAGACTTAAATTGTATTTGAAACTTTTGTTATTAATAGGTAACCCAACAACTTTTTCACCGTGATGATCACCAGCAGACTTCATCACAGCCAAAGAAGCAGCATCAGAGAGCATCGAAGAACTTCCATCATGATCAAATGAGAAAGAACTATGCTCACTGAAATCATGATCACGGTCCTCTCTATTGTTTTGGGCAAAGAAATCCTCGAAGTACATAGTCCAACCACTCTCTTCAAAACTGTCATCAGTTGTCTTCTCATTAGAAGAAGAAGAGAATGGTTTGCAGCTCATTGAGTTTTCCATTTCTATAAATGAAGTTTCTTGGCTTGTTCTTGGGAGGAACTATATGGTATTTATGTGTATATATAGCTGAATAGAAGCAATTGGAAAAAAAATCGATGAGGATTACTGGTTATGTACTTGGAATCTTGGTATATCAGTCGGCCGAATGGTGTTGGAGAAGTTAAATTTCGGAGGGTTTGACATTAATTTGGCAGCAAATCATTAGATATATAGTAGTTATGCAACATCAGACACTACATGCCACCCCTTTTATTTATTTATTTATTTTTGGCGGGCTTGTGTTTCAGCCTAGTGCAATATTGAACAAGTCACTTAACTAGAGCTTATTTGGGTAATTTTTTAAAAATTATTTTTAATATCATTACATTAAAATAATTTAAAAATATTAAAAATATATTAATTTAAAAAAAATTAAAAATTTTAAATTTTTTTAAAATACAAAAATAAAGAGTTAGACTTATCATTTTGTTTGCATCAGGAGAAATTGTTCATTCGTTAAATAAAAAACAAAATAGCTTTGAAATTTTGGATTGAGAATTTCATTGATGCTTACCACGTGTCACATATAATTTGAAAATTTCCTTGTATGCGCTGGCTTTATACAAGTGGATCGTAATTATTTGAGAATTTCTGAATTTAAGATTGAGAAGGAAAATCAATAATGTTGCTTGAATTATACTTTTGGCACCTAGCATTCGGTGTCCTGTGTTTCAATGTCTTTCTTGTTTAAAAATATAGAAATTTACATTAATTTTTTTTTATATCCTTGCTTTTATCTCTCAAATTAAACATGTTTGTATTTTTTTTATATTTGTATAATATATCATGTGATATATATTAACTAAATACGATTTAGTCTATTATGTGATATTAATCAAACGTGAACTGGATTAATTGCTATGGTTGGTCTTCGTGATTTAATTGGGTTGATTCATATACGGACATATCATATTTGTTTGTTTGTGAGTAAATCAAATTTTCTCTTATGAAAAAGATGATATTCAAAGGTACGAAAAGGTAATAAATAGAGTATTAGCATGCGTTACGGGTTGGATTATTTTTTTTAAAAAAAAATATTAAAATATTTGTAATATTTTTCTAGTAAAAAAAGAATTTAAATTGTGTAAAGGTTGACCTGATATGACTTAATCGACTTGATAGGTTCAAAAATAACCCGAACAACCGATAAAAACATAAGTATTTTATCTCATAAAAAACCAAGACAGTATCTTTTTTTAAAAAATAATATTGAAATGATAATATATTAAATTAATTCAGGCTAATCTGTCAAATTTGTGACCTAAATTATAAAATTATGATAAAGCAAATTAAAACAAATTATGAAGCTCGATACCTAATTAATTTAATGATGAAGAATGAAATTGAAAAAAATTAATTAAAAAATAGCAAACAAATTGACTCAAGTTACTTTTTAAACTTGTGACCTAAGTTATAAGATCAAGATAGCATAAAAAAAATAAACAAAAAAATGACATAAGTTAACCTGGGTTAACCTACGAAACTCACGATCAAGGTCATAAGACTATGATAATCCTATAGAATGTAAATCAAAATAAATTATGAAACTTAATTTTTAATAAACTCATTGTTGAGGTTGAAATCGAGAAAAAATCGATTTAAAAACATGATTCAATAAAATCGCCTGAGTCTACCCAGATTAACCCGTAAAACACATAATTCGAGTCATAAAATTAGGATAACCTCAAAGAAAGCATGTCAAAATAAATTATAAAACCTGATTCATGAGCAACTTCATGCTAAAGGATGAAATTAAAAAAAATATCAATTAAAAAAAAGATAAAAAACTTGAGTTAACTAGGTTAATTAATTAACCCGTCAAACCTGCAATCCAAGTCATGAGACTGAGATAACCTTATAAAAAACAAATCAAAATAAATCATGAAGTATAATTCTCAGTTAACCCAATATTGAAGAATAAAATTTTTTAAAAAAATTATTAGTTAAAAAAAGATTAAAAAAACCTCTAGCCAACCGAATTAACCCGCTAAATTAGTGATACAAGTTATGAAATCAAATTAACTATATATATAAAGCAAGCCATAATAAATTATGAATCTCAATATTAAATAAATTAAATCTTGAAGTATGAAATTAAAAAGAGAAATATAGATTAAAACAAACAAAAACCAAAGAAATAATAATAATAATAATAATAATAAACATTATTCAACCACAACCTCTTTTATTATGAAATCAAGAGATGAGCTAATTGTCATACATCTCATTTGGTTAATTAATTAAGTGCGGTAGTTTGTCTAAAACTAATTAATATCCTTACCTATCATTTAGCCTAAAGGTTCAAAGTTAAGGTAAAAGTGGCGTGGTTTTTCTTGCTTATATACCCATGCAATATATGGTGTGTTCAAGCTAAGGAATATCATGTGATTGTGGCTTGATTTTGATGATACATCGCCAGAAAGAACGATTGATGTTCTTAATTTTAACTTGTTGCGGTTTCAAATTAGATCGGAACTTGATCAACTCCTTTTCTCCAACTTGAAATGCAACGTTCATAGGCACCCATCATCGGGTGGAATGGTGTGTCCAAACTATAGACTTGAGAGGGAAAAAAGCATAAAAAAATGGGTTAAGCACACAATATTTATTGAAAGATAAAATGACCTCTAAGTATGACTTCGTTGCTTTCAGTCACCAATATTTTTTATTGGCTTTGCTTGGCATAGGCTGACGTCCATTCAATATTCTTTTTTGCCCAAAAATGGTTATTAATAATAAGTGATCGCATGCTTTAAGTGCATTTGCATTAATTAATTTTTTCTAAAATATTTATGGCTTTGTCAAGGTTGTCTAGCTCCTCAAGTGTATTCCTCACAAGTCCACAGCCTCAAGCCCTCCTCAACAACTATATATATATCAAGTTAGCAGAAGCCTAACCCAGTTAAGGTAAAGAAAGTTAGCCAATGTATCATCATATTTTCTATGGTTGGTTCTTTTACTTACGTTGTTAAAATGTTGGGACATTATTGTTAAACTATCGTTTTCCTAACTCATTGTTTTTGGTACAATCTTCTTCCTAGCTTAATTTAGCAACAAGGTAATTGAGGTAAGTATAAAAAGAACTTAACTCGCCAAGTTATTACATTTTCTATGCCCAATTGGCCATAAAATCAACACATGTAATGAAGGATTAATTACCTTCACAAGTTCTTCTATGATATCCAAATAATTTACTGATCGTCAGAGAATGCCAGCATTTTAATCACAAGTAAAAGGCCGGGTGTCGTTATATCATATGCATGGACATTGAACTTCAAATTATTTTATAGGAATGATCAGATTAAACAGGACCTATGGATCTAAATTCTCCTCTCATCAATTATCATAAAACATGCAGGGCTTAATCCTTTAATTAGGTTTCTTTTTCATATCATTCATGGAAACAAAACTTAGAGTTTGTAATGTGATTGATAAAGGGCATATGCATGACATTAATTTTAATTTTTAAAAAATATTTTGAAATATTATCTAATAATTTAAGTTTAAGTTTTTAGATTAAATTAATTTTTTAATATAATATTAGAAGTTTAATAACTAAATTACTAAACGTTTGATTCTTAATATTTTTATTTATTTAATAAAAATTAAATATAAAATAATATAAATATATGTAAATTTTGAGTTAAAAGAATTTTTATTTAAAAATTTATATTAAAAAATAATAAAAATTACATCTTGAAATCTTATAATTAATTATAAGAAATATTTTGTTAAAAAAAAACTATTTATCATTTGATCTGAAATTTATTTTGTCGGTGTTGATGTAGCTGAAGTGAGTAATGAATCCCTAAAGTGAATGGTTAAGATCACAAGAAGGCACAATAATGCCGGCTAGGTACACTTCAATAATATTGTCTCCAATGTGGGAGCCCTTTGCACAGGACAATCCGTGTCTAGTCATGTCTAGCTATCGGGTGTGCCTCCATAAGCTTTTTCCAGGTCTAGAAAACAACACACAGTAGCTTCTTCTTCTTCTTTTTTTAATCTAGTTTTTCATCAGAAATAAGCTCATCAAACCTACATAAATAAGCATATCTACAACTCCTTTCTTCTTCTTCTTCTTCTTCTTTTCTCATGACAAAGTAGGTTTATGTTCTAGTCACGAATCAATGATAGTTGACTTCGCATCTGCCTTTTGACATTCCTAAGATTGAGGATTTTGTAAGATCTCATCTGGATTAAACAAAACATTTTCTATCTTCCAAGTGGCTTAAACCTACTCCTGCCCTCTTGTATATTCGTTGTTGGGGGGGACGACCAAATACCCATTCGGAACCTAATCTTGCTTAAACAATGGCTCTATTTTTTCCACATGGATAGTGACGAAGTCAGAAAAAAACTTCACAGATAATATTGGTTTTTCATGGCCGTGAAACTGGAAGAAGACATGCGGGCTTGATCATAGAATTATATACAGGTTTTGTTGAGCTTGACCGATGATTAAAAGTTTACCAGGTAAGTCCCTTCGTGAATGAAAATTTTTCAATAATTAAACAAGTAATTTGTACGAGAGAAATAATATATGAAAGAATTGTGAAAAATATACATATAGTCAAGGGCAGAGACAAGAGAGGCTGCTACTACTGCAAAGAAAAAAATTTTCTAGTTTTTTTTAATAATATTTATATTTTCAATTTAAATAATAAAATAATTAATATTTTGATCCTTTTTAACCCTATCTTTTTGCTTGCTTATTTAAATGAATGTTAATGATAATGGTGCTAAGTTTGTTGGGAAATTAATGAATGCTAATGACACATTGAAGAAAATAACTATAGAAAGAGAAAGAGGAGTCCATGTTACATAGAGAGTGGTGCAGTGTCACCACACCATTGGCTAGAAATAAAGGGTGCCCTACATGTATAAAAGTATCTGCTTACAGAGAATACATCATTTAATTATGAGAAATTTTGTGTGCGTGAGGTGCGCGACGTTATAGCCTAACTTCTCAAGTTTAGAAAAAGTAAGCGTGTTCAGAATAAGAATTGATTGGCTGTAGTTGTTCTGGTCACATGACCATTAATTAATTATTTTTTTCTAAAAAAAAATTATATATATATTATATTAGTGTGATAAAATGAATCATGAATTTAACAAATTAATTAATTTAAATTGACTTGAATAATTATCAAGTTAATCAAAATCAATTATCTATGTTTTAATATAATAATAAAGATTAAAATTATGAATAATCAAAATCAATTATCTATGTTTTAATAAAATAATAGAGATTAAAATTATGAAATATTTAAAGAGATATTTATGAAAAATAAATTTATTTAGATCTATCTTCTCCATCCCTTTTTATAAAAGAACAAGAATCGGTAAAGTCTTTTGAAACAAAGATAAAAGCTTTTCTTTTAACTTTCACAATTAAAGGCATTCTTGTTTTTTGAATCTCCATCTTTTTTTATTCCTAAAAAATATCTAAGAGTTTGTGGACTCTGTTTTGAATGCATAATCACCTCAGTTTTCACATGAGAGGAAATGGAATTGAGGCCAAGTTTCTAAAGAAAAGAATTGTTACTAACTTTAGGTTATATATATATATATATATATATATATATATATATATATGCTTTGTATGTTTCCTTAATAAAGGCGGAATCTATTGTATGATTTATGTTTTTTGAATTTCGGTGCATAGTTAGATGAATGTATCTATCAATCACTATCGTTATCTTCCTAGCTTAGACTTGGAAAGAACAAAGTTGAAACGACGATTAAAAGGTTCTTGAGAAAGCTCTACATGCATGGTTTTGGAACAACACCAAGTTGCCTATCTTTTCTTTTTTGTTAATTAATTGGAACATTCATCTGAATATAGACTATGAATGAAGCACAATGACCTCAAATTTCTAAATCCTTGCTATTGATCTCTTTTAATATTTGAATTTGAGATTTTCTACCGTAAAATCAAATTTTAACCACTAGGACATATATATCCCTGGTTGCAAACGCCCTTGATGACTATAGAATTATGCCATACCTTGTCGGAACCTTTTGAACTTGTAAGCATGTTGTGCTATCTAAAAAGAACGAGAATTAAAGACAATATTAAAATGTACAAAATTCATGCTTTGCTTCGAAAGAATTAATGCCCTTCAATTTAATCTTGGAAGACACAGCTAATGACAAAAGTTCCTTGCTGGAAAAACAACTTCCCGGAGAAAGCAACACGGCCTTAAATGCTGATTAAGGTTGGTCTCCTTCTTTGCTGCCTTCGTGCAAGAAAAATCTTGATCCACATAATAAACTATATACAAAATTATCATATTAATGGAAGCCCCACGACAACAACGATCCGGCAAGGACTGTACCAAGACATTTACATGAAAAGACTGTAGGTCTTTTTTAGAACCAGGATTTGGCTCCACATCCCTTGCTTCTCAATTCACGTGTACACCATCTCCGTCAGTTTCTTGAAACAGGGATGGCGTTGAGATATTAATTAATATAAGAAAAGATGCATACTGCTACTTTGTAATGAAATTGGACCGATTCACCGGCAGTGTCTCAACAAAGTACACATGCGTTCACCTTCTATTCCAGTGAATGAAAGAGCTTGTGATAGATCAGGATGGATCTGTATTATTAGTCCCATATATTACAGGTTTTGGAACTGGCAACAGTTTACATGTACAAACTTAGGGTCATTGCTTAATAAGCTTGAAAATTGAATGCATGGACACCAGGTGGTCCAGTTTTACTCAGTTGTTTCACGGTAGAAACTACAGGTGGTTCTGTAAGTTTTTACTATTAACTTCTGCCTTGTTATTGATGGACCTCATGGTGTAATATAATTGAGGGGTTCTTTTAGGCTATGATTGTCAGCATGCATGTAGAGAAGGATGAGGAGGAGAAAGGGTGAATGGGTTATCATTTACTTAGGTACTACATCGTTGGCCTGCACTATATGTTGTGACTTGGATTAAATTTTTTTTTTTAACATATAAAAAAATATCTAGACATTTCTAATATTTTTATAGTAAAAACTTTTTAATTATATGAAGATTAATTTGATATGATTTAATTGACTTGATGAGTTCTAAAGCAACCAAAACAACTGATAAAATATAGTTTGATTTACAAGAATTCAAGACAATATCTTCTTAAAAAATTATTATTGAAATGACAATATATTAAATCAATCTGGGATAACCCATGTCAGTTATGTTAAATCTTTAATTTGGATCATGATACTATAATAATCATTTATAAAACAAATCAAAACAAATTATAAAACTCAAATCCTAATCAACCCAATGTTGAAGAATAAAATTGAAAAAAATAATTAAAAAAATCTTGACCCGAGTCAACCTTCTAAACCCATAATCCAAGTCATGAGATCGAAAAAATCTCATAAAAAGTAAACAAATAAATAACCTGACTCAACTCAAGTTAACTTGTCAAATATGTGACCAATGTCATAAAACTATAATAACCCCATAAAAAAATATCCAAACAAATTATAAACCCTAATTTTCAATAAACTCATCGTTGAAAGTTGAAAGTTAAAAAAATTCAATCTAGAAACAAGACACAATAAAACGACCTGAGTCTATTGGGTTATAAAATTATAATAATCTCATAAAAAGCAAGCAAAATAAACCATGAAGTCTAATTCATAATCAACTTCATTCTGAAGAATGAAATTAAAAAAAATCCAATTATAAAAAAAACAAAACAAAACTCGAGTTAACTAGGTTAACCTGCCAAACTTTTAATTTAAGTTATAATACTGAAATAACATTATAGGAAACAAATCAAAATAAATCATAAAGTCTAATTCTTAATCAATATAATTCTAAATGATAAAATTAAAAAAAATCATAAAAGATAAAAAAAATCAAGTCAATGGAGTTAACCTGCTAAATCCATTATACAGGTTAAAAGACCAAGCTAACCATATATAAAGCAAACCATAATAAATTATGAAGTCAAATCTCTAATAAACTAAATGTTAAATTATGAAATTAGAGAAAAAATATATAGATTTAGAAGAAAAAAAAGCCAAAGACATAAAAAAATATTGAAATGAATAGTATTTTGTAAGTTAGTACACAATAAAGAAAAATATTGTTGTACATTCATAAGTAACTTGATATCAAGTAAAAAATTTAAAAGACAAGAAAGTTTCTTTGTTTGTGTAAAGCCAGCATAAATATACAACAATACTATTGTACAAGAGCTACTGGTTATTATAACATAGTAAGTTACTTAATTTGGATACATTAACTAGCTAAATTCTTAGTTGATTTGATTCAATAATATGCTCTTCAACAATATCTTTATAATTTGTCAATGTTGTTGATTTGTTTCCATAATATCATCCAACATCTCTTTCAGTTTTTGTCTTATTTTGTTTCCATAATGTCCTCTAACATCACCATGCTTGTTAGTAAGAGATTGGTTTATTTCCATAATGCTCTTATCATGGCACCTTCCTTATTTATCTTAATCTTATTCCAACAACACCTATATTGCCTAGTTAATCCAATTATCATTAATATCATTTCTCAAACTAGGTTGTGGTCGAAGGCATAGTTTGCCCTTCATGTAAGTCAATGCAGTTTTTGACAAGGGTGAAGATATCATCTATTTAATCATGAGTAGAGATATGTTAAGTGATGAGAAGTCCAAGGACAATACATTCATGCATAAAATGGTAATCCAACTCAATATGTTTGCTATGAGCGTGAAACATAGGATTGACCATCATTTGCAAAGCACTGACATTATCACAATAGAGGATTGATGAAGAAGAATAAACAAAAAAAAAACTTTCTTGTCCTTTGAGATTCCACTTAGTATCAAAGTCGCTTATGAACATACAACAATCCTAACAAAACCATACAACATGTCAACTTCATCACTCAATGTTGGTAATTTCGTTACCCTCAAAATCAACCCTACAAATTATCTATTATGGAGAGAACAAGCATTAGCTCTTGCAGAAAATCAAGATTTAGTTAGTCATCTCACCAATAAAAATCCAACCCCAAATAAATACATCACACCAAACCCAACACCACAGATTCTTCATCAAAACTAACCAAAGAATACAGTATCTGAAGAAAGGTAGATTGCCTCTTTCGTAGCTGGTTGATTGGGAAACTTTTAAAAGAAACATTAGGTCTTGCTGTAAAGCCAGATTTAGCCTTTGCTGTCTAGAATGCTCTAAAAAATGAATATGCAGAAGACTCACAAGAATAGAAATTCACCCTCAGATAATAAGTTGTATATCTCCGCAAACAAAATGACAACCATTGAAGAACATATATGAATCTTCAAAGGATTATATAACAACCTTACAACTATAGAAAACCAATTTAAGACAAAGAAAAGGATTTTGTTTCTTTACAACTTTTGGCCCTCAATATGAGACCTTCACTGTCACAATGTTAAAACCATTTTGGCCCTCAATATGAGACCTTCACTGTCACAATGTTAAAACCACTAAGACCTTCTTATTCTAAGTTAGTCTCTCAATTAGATAATCCAGATCAAAGACAAATTTAGTTCGTCAATTAGACAAATAACTCATTTACTCCACAGCTAGCACTCTACGGACCAAGACACCAGAATTCTCAAAAACACTCTTCAAAAAACTATGGCAATAGACACAATTTTATATTTAATAGAAGAGGATTCCATACACAACAACCTAAAGACAAGACTCGTACCTACACTACGAAACCTACTTCAAACCTTAAACAAAAATGACCTTCTCTATCTAGAGAACATCACATGACACCTATAGAATATGAATTGTACCTAGAAGTAACCTACCAATACTGTGAGGTGGCAGATCATATTGCAAAAATATATTAGTGGGTGCCAAAACAACCAAATCAATATAGAGACATATCACAAGCTTTTACAGCTCTCACTTTGGACAATACCATCATTGAAACAGAATGAATTTCAGACACAAGAGCTTTCAACCAAATGACAAGTAATCCAGGTATGTTATAAAATATTCGAAATCACTATAGTTTAAACACAGTTCTTATTGGTGATGATTCTTCTATACCAATACATGGTATTAGAGATTCCTCCATTAAACAAAAAAATAATAATATCTTGCCACTTCATGATGTACTATTAGTTCCTAACTTAAAAAAAGTACTCTTTGTAATCTAATTAACATTTCAATTTACTGTTAATTCTGAATTCTTTGACATTGATTTCTGCATTAAGAAATGATAGACAAGACAACACATAATCATAGGGGGCGTAAAGGTGTCCTCATGAACCTTTAGATTTAATTCACTTTGATATAGGTTATTTAAAACTTGTACGAACTAGAGATAAAAAAAAGTATTGTTTTATTTTTATATATTATTATATAAGGTTGTTATACGTATTTGCTAAGAAGTAAAGATGAAGCTTTAAAATGTTTAAATATTTATTTTTCCTAAAATAATATGAGATCCAAATACGGATCATTGAAAAGAAATAAATCAAATACTAAAATATTTGAGATAAACTTTGAATTATATGCTACACTAATACTTGATACCTAGTGGTATTAAAAAGTTATAATGATGCTAACTCGATATTAGGCTCCACGTATTTGAATTCCACCTATAGATACGTTTTCACGGTCAATAGATAAGTTGTGTCTTGGAAATTTTCTAAGAAAATATGCAACATAATATCTATGATAAAATCAAAATCTATTGCTCTTCATAAAACTTGAGAGAAAGTCAAGTAACTTTGAAGTTTCTTAGGGGATATTTTACATTGGCCAAAGCTAGTGCTAGCAATTGTATCAATTGCGATAATTAGTCAAAAATTAGAATGACATGAAATAAAATATGTCAAGGTAAGTCTATACATATATACATACATACATATATATATATATAATGACACTATTTAGTTGATTAGAGATTCTAAGATTTAGATTCAAATAAAAAACTAAGTTATATAATACTGTCAGCGATACTTAGAAATTATAATTTTATAGCTATATATTTATGATGAAAAAGATATGAGTTATAACTTGATAAAAAATGAATCATGCTTTTAATAATTTTCATATCTTAATGTAGAAAGTAGAGTTGTTTGAGTCAAAATAAATATAATTATGATAACTAAAACAAAGGAAAAGAACTATTTGAGTAATATTTATAACAAAAACTGAATAGCATTTACATATATCGTCTTAGTTTAAGGGATTAAGTGTTTTCAACCAACAATGATGGAGCAGGAAACTGCAGTAATGTCTCTCAGCCATATTATGATTATGATAGTGATGTCAGAAAATTATTGGACCAATATTTGCATGGCTAGGGTTTTTTTTCTGGATGACTCCGTTATATATGATACATCCACGAAAACGGCTTCCCCTGTTGTAAATGGTCCCATAATATCTTGGAAGATGGTAGAATTAATTCATGGAGGGAATTGTGATATTCTGTAATTAATGGATAATTTTCTCCTACTATTGCTGATTTCGTAACTATTTGAAATTAATTAAGAACATGATTTTGTCGAGGTATCTGATGACATATAAAACCTAAAGAAAAGGGCATGAGAAATAGCAAGATTTCATGCCTGCGGGAGACCTGCATATACAGATGGGCAGCTTCATGTCCCTGTTTTTGGTGCCTAAATGTGTTTCTATGAGAAATGAAGCAAAAGAGCTCCTTTATATCCCTCCTATGGACCTAACAAATGATAGCTAGAGTTGGTGTTAGGATCATGAGCTCTATTAATTCCATTCAGAGCTGATGAAAAATATTGAGAGTCTGTAGAAACATCTTGGTCTTGATCCAGCAAAAAGCTGACATTCATCCTCTTCAAAAGCATATATAGCCTTTATATATATATATATCAAACGTTGCTCTATGAGATTAGATGTTTATGGCTGAAACACCAGATATACAATAAAAAGGATAGCAGAAGCCAGCCATGAGAGAAGAATTAAACCAGTAACAATGACAGTGAAGAAGATGCTTTGAGAACAGTCCTGGATATATTAACAATAATGACTGCACGAAATCATCTCGCACGAATTAATGACCTGTTCAGAGCAGTGTTGAGAACAATCCTGGAAAAACCACCACACCTGTCGACTGCATAAATGTTTCACAAATCTTTCCTTGTCTTCTTGCTCAAATGTCCTGGCTAACCTTCATATACTCAGAATATATATATGATCTGCACTCTAATGCTTTAACATGGATTGATTCATCGTCAAAATTCAAAACTTCCAACTTAATTTGATCGATCTTGTCATATTAATTAGCTGTAATTCTATGGAGTCACGACTTTAATTTGTTCCAGCTGGTTGGGGCCTCAGTCCCTATCGCCTCCACAGTCATTTAGTAGCTGGAACCTATGGTGAACTGCATTGACTAGATGATGCTTCCATGTCCCGATTCATCTCACCAAGACCGCCTTCTTCCTTCACAGGCCTTCATTGATAAATGATATCATAATTCCCGGATCGCACAGTATAAATTCAAATGCTCAAGAATTGACAATGAACTACATATGGCTTATAAAGTTGCTTCAAGAAATTCACCACGAGGAGGAGGATTACAAAATAATATTTTTTATATTTTTAAAATTATTTTTGTTAGTAATATATAAAAAAATAAGAAAATATGAAAAAAATAAAAAAATAAATTTTAAATTTTTCATTGGAGAGGGATGGTGCAAAATGACAAATTATACGTCTACAGCAAAATATTTTTGCAAGTCAACACTGAACAACGTGGAACATAACGTGGAACATAATGAGGAACACTAGAAGTACGATGAGAGTAAATGTTTCACTTTTCAGTCCACTACAGTATCATTTCAAATCGACAGAGGACTTAGGTATTGTTTGGTATATCGTGGTACGAGTTTATGTGGTTTATGTTTTTTGAAAACATTTAATTTATTTTTAGTTTTTTTATCATTTTAATATGGTAATATAAAACATTACAAAAAAAATATTTTGATATATTTTTAAAAACAATATTTTAAAAAATAGCATTTTTTATAATCTTAAATAAATTCTTAATCAGAACAGTGTTTGGGAGGGGGTGATACAAAATTAACAACAAATAGGATTTAAAAAAACAAAATTAGCATGGGTAATTAAAAGTATTTATGGAATAGCATACAAATAAAAAAATAGCATAATTTGTACATCTCATAATTAGAAAGCGAGACTTATATAACTTATTGCTTTTTAGAATAATAATATCTTGTAAAAAATATTAAATGGGCAAGAGAGGGGAGAGAGAACAAAAATTTAGAAATATATCAAAACTTTAATTATTATATTATAAATATTATTAAAAAAAATTATAACAAGATAAATCTAATGATATCCATACTTACCAAAAACTGAAGGTGCTTACTTGTCTTTGATGGCAAATTACGTATAGCCAGCTTAGGCTACGTGTCTTCATCAGCTGGTATTTAATATATACACGTCCTTCGTACAAGGTGATTTTCACGATCATGGCAAGAAAAATGTGGAAGATGATGAGGAACACTTGAAGAGTTCTAACAAGAGAGTGCTCAGAACCAGCAATAAAAACATCTTAAATGATATCATTTGTAGAAAACTTATCAACTGTTCCTATCACGGGACCAAACCCAAATGTCTTCAGTCAATCACGGTGTAGTTTCCGTCTTTGACAGTCTCAGTTCTAGGTTCATTGCCTCAAGCTTAGGCGATGCTCCAATGGGGAAATGGAAACCCTAAGGGAAAACCAATAATGCAAGCTCTCTGTGATTTAAACATCGCTATCAAGATCATCATGGCTTATTAATACAGAGGAGAAAAAAAACAAAAAAGTATTTATACTTTTGGTTATTGTTCTCTCCCTCACAAAGCAGCAGTATGGATACAACTATTTATTGAACAATATCTTCTTTTTTTATTTCTTCTTTAATTTGTCGGTTGAATCTTCCTCTCTCTTTTTTTTCTTTTTTTTTTTGTAATTCCTTCATTCTATGTGATGTTTGTGATATTTTATGTCTTGATATTTTTGTTCTCTTTGTATATTCTTGAGAATTTAAGGTGTTGGACCAAATTTTAGAATGAATTAGAGACCAATTTAATGAAATATATTTTAAAACTGTAGTATAAAACAATTAAAAAAAGGAGGACAGTAATAATAACAAAAATACAGGGGCTTTTTTCATTTTTGCTTGAAAAATATCATTCCATCCCAAAAGTCTTCATTTATGTAACTTTGGTCCCTTTAATTTTAGATTTTTATATTCGGATCCTGAACTTCTTTTTCTTTTTTTATTTCTCATTCCCCAAGTTTTGAGCAAAAAGTGAGAAAGTTGTCGCAAAAAATGGAATGAGAGATAAAATGTTCGGTTGTATAAATTCTATAAAAAAAAATAATTAATCTTGATATCAATAAATTTCTCTTTATAAAATAAATATCATTGTGATGTTTTTAAACTTTCATGTCGTTAAAAAAGGTATATAAAGACTTGTGAGTTTTTTTAATCAATTTAATTTTAAGTTTTTTAACTGATTTAAAGGTGTTTTAGAATTATTATTCATTTATTAAAATACTTAAAGTATTTTTTATATATATTTTAAGATAGAAAGAATAGTCGAAAAATAAGTTTTTGAAGTCTAAAAAGATGTAACCTAAATTTTCAACAACTAGAAATAATTAACAAATTTACTAGTAAACCACATGTCATTTTCCACTTTTTCCACTTATCATTTGTTTATTTTAAAAAAAATATAATGAATTATGTGTTGCCGAGTCATCCATCCTATTAAAAAAAAAAGGCCTGCGAGTATTGCTTTTATGCATTATCATCAAATAAAATTATTCTCACATTTTTGGCATAATTCAAACCATCTCATAAACATCTCTTTATATTTTAATCATCTCGTATATTTCTTCCCTTTTAGCTCATCAAAATGGGAATAAACAAGAGCAAAGAGATGACCTAAAAATCAAGCTTGGAGTGCATATGATATGACTCAAAACATGTTATAATCATATGCAGATCTATTCAAGACCAAAGGAGTATTAATAGTTTAAGAAAAGACCACAAAGTGAAAAATAGCAAAATTTTCTACTAACCAAAATAGTTTGGTCATTTTAAAAAAACGATTTGATCATTTTTAAGAAGACTGATGACTGTTTTGAAAAATAATCAATGTATTTTTCTAGAATTTCCAGAAATTCTAACAAAACTCAAGGCGGCTATATATATACACACTCTTAATTGAATTCTTTTCGGTTATTATTTTGAAATTAAAAGGAGAGAGAGAGAGTTGAAACAGATGATACATAACCTCTACTTTTTCTATTTTGAAATGATATATATTCAATCTAAAATTGTTTTAAACAGATTTATTTTTATGTTTGTTTTCATCTATCCAACCAAGCACGTGTTTTTTTTACAGTATTGTAGTTTACTTGAATTAAGTCTCCAACTATATATCCATGTTCCTGTCTTCAAGTTCTGCAGGTTATTTTGGTTAAGCGAGCTGGAGTGGACAATTGTTCTCCATGGTTTTGCATTTAGCACAATGCGTTGGGTTGCCACCATAGTCCGACATGTGAACCAGTTGGAAATATAACCCTCAATTGCCTTTGATAGTGGTAAGAACATTGCCTTTTTTGCTTTGCTTGAAGACGATTGAATTGAAAGAACAGATGTGGGACTTGAATTTCCTATGACTTTAAGCAACATTTATAGTTTGTTGAGGGTGGCTGGTAGAATGATGAGAAGCTTTTATCAAGACACTAGTCCTTCTATTGACAATTTCTGGGCCCGAGCATCTCTAAATTGACATCATTTCAGGTTTTTTTATATAAAAATGATGTTTCAAACAATTTTTTCAAACAAAAACATGCCAAACGGTATAATTTAAAGAAAATTAAAAAAAAATAAAGTCAAATCTCATTCAAGTTTAACTAAGTAGACTGGATTTGACCAAATCAATCTTCAACCAATTTAGAAAGAAACTAGCATTGCATTGATCTTTAGTTGAATTGATGCATAAGGTCCTGATGGTGCTAAAGAGTTTAAAATCATTCATGCCATGGTGGATGATCTGATTCATATTTTCCTTTTGACAGTTCCAACTTTGGGAAAAATAGAAATCTTTCGTATTTAATTTCTAGGAGTCGTACTAATTGTCATGTTCATGTTGCTGCAGTGCACAGGAACATGAGAAAATCTTACAAGAAAAACACAGAAACAAATAGGGGCATTTAATTTTTTATGGAGATAAGAGTAAAGAGGAGTGAGCTTCGATGCTTACTCCTAACCCTTTGAAGTTTGTATTTTGGAGACCCTGATTTTGAATTGCCTGTTGTAGCTCTGGTTTGTTCTCCTGTTCTCCCAATCTAGGGTGGTTTTGGGGAATGCGTTTTGCTCGGATGCAGTTTGCTATAAAAACATGTCTGAAAGTGATGTACAAAACCAAAAATCACTCAATTGCTTTAAACATGTCTAGCCAATGGGGATGATGGTCATCTACGCTATGAATTGCTTCACTAAAATGATGAACAAAGGGAGCACTAAAGCAAAGGGAAGATGAAGTTACTTACAGGTAGTAGTACGAAAACAAACTAAACCATTTGATAGTGTTAGCTATTATGGCACAAAAGGAATCCATGTTGATATTGAAAAAAGAAAAACCCATCAAGTTCTGAACAGGATTCGTATCGAATCAAAACTAGTGATGCATTCCGTTTTGAACGTATCAAATCAAAACTAGAGATGCATTCTGTTTCGAACAAGTGGCCATCATCTTCTAGGAAGGATATCTGAGAAGGAAAAATCATGGAAAGGTGGACCTGCAACACAAAGCAATGCTCAGTTGAGTGGCAGAAAAACAAGATGAATCATAGCTAGATCTAAACCAATCTAATCGGATTGTAATTGAACATTATTTGAATCCATCAGGCGAATGCAGATATGTTCACTGCACTGAGCAAGCTATGAAATGTACTCGGGCTCATGGATTGGAAAAAAAAAATTAGCTCCTCAGTTGAGATCAGTTGAGAGCAAGGCATAAAAACCCTTATTTTCTTCTTCCTTTGTTATTCCCCAATCTTTGACCCATCTAAAGAAAAAATGCAGAGAAGATTTCTTACCTTCGTGTTCACCAAGAATGTAAAACGGAATATGTGCAATCATCTTTGTGCCACCTTCACTCCAGTTGACAGTTCCTGGCTTTTGCATGTTTCCATCTGAGGGTCTTGAAGGCCCCAAAACAGACAGACAAATTGCAGGCTCATTCATTAAACCCAAATAATCACGTGCACGCCTCCAAACCCTAACATCTGAGATCCGAGATCGGGCTACCTGAAATACAATTAAGATATTTGATTATGGAAAACAGCTAATACATTCATGTATAGAGGATTGCACTTCATTTCATTCTCACGTGCAATTTCAGCCAATATCAGGACAAATCCAAAAAAGTTCTAAACAGACCTTGCCCAAGGATACACGTGCCCTTGGTAATAATTCCCGGTGATATGAGGCAAGCTTTGCAATGGCTGTTACAACAAAACAAAGCAACCTTGATTGTGATGACTTTCTTGAGCTTTCACCACCAGATCTCAAAGCTGACTCTCTTAAACCAAGACGACTTACAAATTGAACAAAAGAAAATGAAATCAGTAAACTAACAGCCAGCACTAGAAAGAAAACATCTAGATGACAGAAAGGGCAATTAAAAATCATACCTAGTGGATAGGTTTTCATATAAAAGTAGTTCTAAACTCTCAAAAAGCTCACGAGCAGCATCCTTGTGAGATCCACCTCCCCCACCATGCTCTCCAATGGCCCAGCACAGTTGTAAAGCCAATTCTGTCTATAGAAAAAGGCATGCAATGAGAAGAATACAATAAATACTCTACACAATTGTACATTTGCGATCAGCTAACCTTTGCAGGGCTGTCATAGGCTTCTCCAAGCCTATCCATGATAGGTTTCTGTAACAGAGTTTAAAAGGCTGTAAGAATCCTATGAAAAGATGCATACAATACAGGTTCTCTAAACAATGATTTCCATGAAAAATTCAAGAGCATGTGGAGATATCCAATAGTTATCAAAATAGTCTTGTCATTGGCCAATAAAACTGTCGCATGTATAGAACTGCAACACTCAATAGATACTCCCAAAGAAAAAATCTGACCACAATATTTTAGCACGTCAAAAAATGTAAAACAATTCCATTTCTCTTTAACAGCTTGTGGTGGGGGTTGGGGTGGGGGAATGGAGCCTACAACTTAAACCTTTTGCCAGTACCAACGAATCCATCTCCCTTTGCCACTTGAGCATCAAAATTGTAATTCCAAACTTTGCATTTTAAAAACACGAAGAAACCACTTTCTACATTGGTCCCATTATCATAAACTTTTGAATACATATCGAATAGCCATTTTGACACATCTCACAGCAGCAATTTATAGCTCGCCCCAAATATGTCTCGGAAAATTACATGTGCAACTAATATAACATCTTCCATGCAGCAAAACATTTCAAGGATTTACCTTCAGGAGAGCAATGAAATTTGGAGATCGCTGAAATGCAGCAAGCATGAACTCTAAGAGCCTCTTACGAACCTGCATGTATAATGTTTTTATTCTTCCTTTAATTGGTCATCAATTAATATTTCATCAATCCAAGGTCTAAACTACAAATGCATTTCCAGAGGATACTAGCATCATGTTTGTCTTGTAAAATTAACAGTTCCAGGCTTAATCAAAGAACAAATAATGTATAACCGTGTTTCAAATAATGTATAACCGTGTTTCCCTCTTTTACAAAAAAAAAGCGTCATTTTTGTTTCTGGTTCATCCCAAATTTAATATGAAATAGATGAGAGGGCACAACAAGTATAACTATTCTTAATTTACACGCATAGCCACCCCTTCTTCCCAAAGAAAAACACCCCCAAACTAGCACAGTATATTCCATTAAGCTTTAATACACAGTTCCTATTAAGTTCTAGTATAAGAGAGAAATTTATTCCATCTATTTATCAATATAGTATTGTTCCTTCACCAATCAAGGTGCAGATCAATACTGTAGACACCTAAAGCAAAACATTGCAACTACTTTCAAATATGAACATACCTCATAAGAAAATATTTTGTCAGGAAACATTGTGTCATTTCTTGACATAAGCAGGGGAATCAATGCACAGATTAAAGCTGCAAAGCAAGGGAAAAATCTTAGAGAGCACGAGCTTAGATGTAAAGCTATAACCTCCTTTCCAAAAGTTGAAAGTCAATCCACTGAAAAACAAAGTATTAACGTACAATCATTAACATCACGCAATGATATAGCGAAATACACATCGAGAAGTCGAGGTGTCATTTTGAGTATTTGCTTTAACCGATCAGACTGAGGGGTGTTGATTGTAGCCTGTAAAGTGGCAACCATTGCAGGTGAAGTCCAATGCCGTTCCTGAAATTCAGCATTTATGCAACAACCAATTAGAAATGTTAGAAAGAAAAAAATTCTCAAGCAATGACTTTAAAATATCAATCAAGCATCAATCAATTATAAGTGTTTTAATAATGCATCTGCATCTCAACTTTGACTCTAAACTTATTTATCCTCCAACACAAGAGCAAGGAATACTATATAGAGAGGTTAACAACTGGAAAAATTAAATGAGTTAAGGTTAGAAAACTCAAGCCATCAAGGGATTTGGAACATAAAGAAACTGAAAATTAGCTAATTCTGATTAAACTAGAACAACAAAAAAATTGAAACGGAGGGAGAAAAGGTAGTATATGAAGTGAAAATATAAAAGCAACATCACTGCAGGAATCATTTGAAAGAAAATGAGAATTGGATAGAAATCAATAGCGATCCTTAAAAAACAACAAAACTAGAAAGAACTGCATATCCCTAAACTTTCTTGCAAGTTTAAACAGTAAAAAAAAATTATATGTGTCCGCTAGCAAGAAGAAAATGAGACACGGAAGGAACCATACAGGAAGCCCATCATTTTCATCCTTGAGAAATTCAAGAAAAAAAGGATCAGCTGCATCTATTGCGTTGCTATCCTCAGATTCAGAGTCGGCCCCACCATCTGCTATTGTTGAGCCAGTATAAGCTTCATCCATGAGAGCAAGTAGCATCTGCATCCAGACAAAATGAGTATTCATGGTTGTGTCACATGCTCTTAAAAAAGTAAATTACATAGTCCCAAAAACAACCTCAGGAGCCGTACTCTTCTGGATGGAGGCTATGCTGCTTCCAATAAGTGATCCTGAGCTCCTTTCTACCTTTTGTAATGCCACTACCAAAACTAGAACAGACAGTAAAGAAAAAGTCACAACTTGCTTTACTGAATTGCAAACAAAATGGACAGAGGAAAACAACATAATGACAGAGTTGAAGAACATTTCAAGTATTCAAGTCCAATTCCAAAATCTCATTTAACAAATTTTTCCTTTTTAGAGAAAAGAGAGATTCAATAATTGCTAGAAGAGAACGTGCATCATAAGCAATTGAAACTTTGCCAAACAAAAACCTACTCCTACAAGTGCAGGTAAAAGCAGAGGCTTTTAAAACAAAGCACAACAAAAAATAAGCAGCGTAATATGCCGTAATAAATTAAAAAATTATGAACTACAAATGTATACATATTATCTAGCAACAATGACATATAACTAAGAAAATCACTTGAATAAATAAGTATACATAAATCTTCAGAAACTAAAATGAAATCACAAGAGGTATTTAAAGAGAAGCAAACAGTTAACAAAATAACCAACATATATACTTACTTGGCAAATCAACTAAAGATGGAAATAGAGGAAGAAACGATCCAGGTGACATCATCAACCCTGGAAAAATCTTCATAAACGATTTTTCTAATCTGCAGGACAAACAGATAATAACAATCAGTCGGCTTCCTTTGTTACATCCAGTTAACGCATTAAAGGAAATTCCTTCATAGTACTTCCCTTGGATGCTGATATACAAGTAACCTGTCAGCAGTAAATACTGAAAAAAATGATTGCACCCCAATAAAACTTGACAGTTAAGACCTCCAGAAATCTCCATAATTCACAATAACAATCTACATGTTAGTATTTTGTTTTTTTTTTTCATTAATAATTTATTGCTAGTAAAGTTGGTGAACAAACTTACTTTTCTCCATTCCATGCAATCAGCTTCAGCAACAATGGAAAAAACTGCAAACAAATGATCACCATAAGATTGAGATATAGATGGAAATCATGTTGCTCGTCATCTCCATCTCTTTCTTCAACACAGGAATTTCAAATGAATGGTTAAAAGCTACTGCTTAGACTTTCTGTTGTTGATTCCAAGGCTCAAATGTTCTAATTTTCATTTGACTATCTTTGCTATGATCTGTAGCTCAATTAAAGGGATTGCAACTAACATAGAGGTTGGAATGCATTTGACTAAATTTTACATGAAGTCAGAGAGTTAATGATAATGTACAAACCATCAGAAGCATGCAGAAAGCTTCAGCACAAGCAAAACAAACTCCATAGTTCACAAGCTATTGCAATTTTTCGCAGTTATATATTCTAAAACCCATACCATTGTGCAATCTAGTTGATAAAGTTATGTAGATCATTAGTCATACCTGAGGTAGTAAGGTGGGGAAAGAAGTTAAAATCTTTTTCTTGTTCACATTTAGAAAGTCAAGAGTTGCTTCTGCAACAACTGGGTCTGCAAATTCACTGCAACCAAATTAGAATAAGATATGTTTGCAGTGAGCATTGAACCATTACTGGATTTTTTTCATAGAAAACAAAAGCATATTAAACTCAAAGGTATAAGCATCCCATTCAAAACACTTAAATAACATGAAAGCAATATACCAAAAAAATTAACCATCATTCAAGATGACTCGAATTGCTTTTTCTATACCATTAAAAAAAAATGACATTTATTTAAAATTTTGAAAGTATAGCACATGCTTAAATACTGTCAACAAAAAACCTACCGGCTCAAACATGAACGAAGAAATGTCCGCAAACTAGGGTCCGCATCATGCAGAACCACCTCTCCAAAATCAAGGAAAAACTGAAGAATAGCCTGATTAATAAACATGAAAGAGCATAAGCCACAAATTAATACACCATCCGTATCACAATACTAACCTAAAATGCAATTTCATTACAAAAACTCCACCATTCTTTTAGTTTAAAGTTCAATTTCTACAATTTTTCTCAACGACCGAACAAACAAACATTGAGACAATTTCTACAATTTTTCTCAACGACCGAACAAACAAACATTGAGATAATAATAACCTAAAATTACTCCTAAAACGCAATTTGACCGCTACTAAAACTTTCAAAATTCAACTCCTACAATTTTCCAGCATTTTCTCGGCAAAAAAACACAATAAAAAAAAACACTGAATTAAAATCTAACAATAAAATGAAATTATCACACCTATAAATCACTCATAAAATATTTAAAAAAATTGCGCAAATTATAAAAATCCAAAAAAGTATTCAATTTCCGCCATTAAAAGCAAGTATTAAATAATAACAACAACAACAACAATAAAAGATGAAAAGAAGAGACCAGCAAGAGAAGTCCATAGGAGTTTGTAGATTGAGAAAGCAAAGAGACAGAGCGTTGAAAGAGTTTATTGATCTGCGGATAAACCCTCGCTATCAAATCCTCTGAATTCTCTTCTTTACACAATTCATGAAGCCTCTTCACCTAATCATCAAGTCCAAAAAACACGACGCCGTTATTATAAATGTATTATAAACATGTAGATGTAAGCACAGAGAGAGAGGGAGGGAGGGAGGGAGTTACGGAATGGAGAAGAGAGGGATCAGACGCAGGGTTGTTTGCTAAATTAGAGTCTCTAGTGCTGTTTGATAATGTACGGAGATGGAAATCCCAGTTTCTGTCTCCATCACCATCTTCACCTCCCATTTCTTTTGATTTTCTAATGGAAAGAACAAGCTGTGGTTTCTTTTTGTGTTTTCGTTATTAGCGAATGAGAACGCTGTCGTTTCACATGGCTTAATAATTAAACCAATTTTTTTTTCCTTTTTTGTTTGTTAGAATAAGTTAATTATAAATTAATGTCTATGGTTTTTTAAATCGAATTATTTATTCCCTTTATTATAAAAAAAATAATTTAAATAATTTTTACAGCCAATCCCTTCATCATTTAATTATCTATATAGATTTAATTTAATTCAATTTATGATTGAGATCAAGGTTTAGATTACAGCTGGATAAATTAACTTGTATTAGTTAAAATTAATTTATTTACTTATATTTCACTGCACGTCATATTATTTTTTAAAAGATATATAAAAAAGAACATTAAAAGTGCAAGGAGATTTTTGTAATGCTATTAAACCATTGTAAGAAGATAAATTTTTAAATTTAAACCTTTAACAAGTGTGATTTTTAATTTAAATTATATAACAACTAACTTAATATAAACTGGTTTATTTAATAGATTCAGCGAAAATCTATATAATTTTTTTATTTTAAAAATTTAATATTAAAAATAAAATAAAAAATAATAAGACAAAAAATAAAAAAAAGCTTTGAAAACTTAATTTCTAATAAATCTAATATCGAATGGTGAATTATCACTATTATTATTATTATTATTATTATTATTATTATTATTATTATTATTATTATTATTATTATTATTATTATTATTATTATTATTATTATTATTATTATTATTATTATTATCATCATCAATGTGAATTTTTTATTTAATACCTGCACAATTAGAAAAATTACAAAGATTTTAATGGAATAACCGGTAAATAAAAATAATCCAATGGTTATTTTGATGGTAAAAAATATGTTGTCTTGTCAAAAAAATTACAAAATAATTAAAAAGTTATGGAATCCACAATGGTTTTGGTGACTAAGTTTTTTCACTAATTCTATCATCCAATCCATCGATATTACTATTAATGGATATTCATTTTATTTATTCGGTGGCAATATTTTATTAATGATTCTATCAATATTTTTAATCATTGATAGAATATTGGCAGAATATTGACAATCATTAAATCCCTGACAAGACTTTAATTAACAATATATTCTTTTTAGTAACTCTATTGGCAATTTACATTACTGATGGAATGGTGTTTATACGCCGGCATAGCATCTTGTTAGTAGTTTTTTATTTTTTAGTAGTGATTTTTTATATATTTTTTATTTTAAAAAATAGTAAAAAACTTGTATTGAAAAACCATAGGAACTTTTAAAATATGTTTTTCAAACTCATAACAAATTTTAAAAACTAGAAAAACTAGTTTTTTATTATTTTATGGATGAAAAAAATATTGCATTTGGACAATAAATATCATTTTTCCCTTTCCTGACTCTTGTTTTTTTTTAAAAAAAAAATAGAGTGTTACACTGTTTCTAAATAGCCTCTTAAAAAAAAAAATAGTGTTACACTGTTTCTAAATAGCCTCTTAACTATTATACATAATTTAATGATTTATTTTACTCATCCAATACTGGTTTGTGGTAAAATAATTTCTAAATTATTAATTTGGTTTATTATATATCTTTAAACTTTTATCTACTGGGAAAATTAAGTATTGCCGTTAAATTTAATTGTTAAAACTAAGTATTAAACTTTGATACTAATTCTATAAATTTCGTTTTAAATTTTAGAAGAAGTGTAATTTACATTTTGCCAATGATATATATCTTATTGCTATAGAAAGTCTAATGCGTTTGTGCTTACAAGCTCTATTAACTCAACTCTAAAAATCGTTTAAGTATATTAAATACTTGAAATTTATAAAATGTCTAACAATATTATAATTAGTGTAAATAACACATTTAAAACACGTAACCCATTGCTATGCAAAATCTATTTTTTATTTTTTTACAAAAAATCTTTTAATTAAAAATGTTTTTCAAAGTATTTTATATTTGTAAATATCAAAATACATACATGGTTTAAGTTTACTCTCTGTAAGTTTATTAAAAAGTGGTTTATTGAAAATTATTTTCTAAATTTTATGATATATTTTTATTATTAGAAAAATTAGTCATGTTTTTTAGTTTTAAAAATATTGTTGAAAAAAGTTTTATTTTTTTTTTAGCTTCAATTTTTTTTGATAATTTAAATATTTTTTTCTTAGCTTCAATTTTTTTTGATAATTTAAAATCGTTTTGACGTGCTAATATTAAAAATAGGTTTTTAATATATTTTTAAATAAAAAATACTTTGAAAAGCAATAACTATCACAAAATCAAACGGACTCAAGAAATACCTTTTAATTAAAAAACATTTGACTTGATTTTTATAAAAGTATTTTTTTATTTTGACAAAATAAACTTTGCAAAAATTATAAAAAAATTATAAAAAAATTAAAAGTATAATGTTATTTATTAATTATATTAAATTTAGTTCTTGATATTTTGATTACTATATATTTTATTTTAAATAATTTTTTAATTTTGTTTCTTAAAATTTCATTTAATCTTATTTTTATAATAACTTTGGTCTTTTTTTATAACTTTTTTCTCTTAACATTTTTTTAGTTTAGATTTCTTCATTTATTAAATTTAGTCTATATTATTTTGATTACTATTTATTTTACCTGAAGTGATTTATGAAATTGAATTTTTTTAATTTTATTATCTTTCAACTTTTTTATTTTTTAGATTTAATTTTTATTTTTTATTTAAAATAATTTATGAAACTAACTAACTAATTATATATATATAATTTTATTCTCCTTCAACCTTTTCATTTAATAGTTCAAGTCTTCATTTTTCTTAATAAACTTTAAAAAATAAATTAAGTATTTTTTAGCTTATTTTTAATATCATGATCAAATATCAAAAAATATTTTTTAACTTATTTTTATGATATTATCAAATATTAAAAAATAATTTATATTTTAAAAATTTACTTTTCTTAAAAATCAATTTTTTATCTACATTAAAAATTAAGAAATTACGGAGAAATTGATTTCAAATTAGAGTAGGTAAATACCATATTTGGTAGATTAGAAAATGTTGGAGAAACTATCTTTTTCTCACCTCTGACAAAGATTTTAAGCCCATCCCATCCATGGAAAACTCTTCAATTCCTGGCTTTAAAAGTTAAAACTCATTATGGTATTTTTAAAGGAAGAGCTAAAAAAAAAAGGAAAAGATAAAAAATGTCTGGCTTTCATCCTTATTTTTATCAATAAGAGAACTATATTAAAGAGTCAAAATAGTATTTTATGTTGAAAAGTTATTTCTATATTGATAAAAAAGCTAAGAATTTATTTAATATATTTTTATATAAAAGAATAATTTTGATTGGAAATGTATTAATTAGTTACAACTAATAAATAGTTATATCAATATCAAATATATTAAAATAAAATTATTTTTTTAAATAATTTATTTTTGAAATGCATATATATAAAATATTATATTTAGACTATTTAAAAATTATATTATCTATTTCGCTCTTCCATGTTACTTGTTTTCCTTGAAGATCCCTTGTATTAGCACAAAACCAAAGCACAAAGTGATCGTTGCCGCCAATGGCCCCAAACTTTACATTTTTCCTCCAACCTTTTCGAAGAGGAAAGTGGTTTAAAAGAAGGAAAATTCATTAAAAACGTATAAAAAAGATCCCCACACAGTCAGAGTCCCATGACTGTGAGTCTTAAATTTCTAATTGGACTGAGATTTCAGAGAAACAAGTAAAAGGCCAACTCCATCTCTTGTCCTCTCTGAATACTCAATCACCAACCAAAGCCCCTACTAAAAGAATATTCAACCCTTCAGGATCTTCGTTTTTTAGTTAATTTTTAGATTGATACAAGTATATAACCCTGAGTTTCATGCCTTTTTGCCCATTGGTTGATGTTTTAAGAGAGAGTGTTTGATAAAGACACTAGCTTTCTACAGTTCGTATTGCTCTGTAAGCTTTGTTATATATCTTTGATCTTGAGGGATTGTTCTTTTAAATTTTAACCTAGACTTTTGAGATAAACCCATTAGACCCTTTTGGATTTCGAGTCAGAAGATCAAATTTTGACATCATGATTTGCAGTATCAAGCAATCTACTATGACCCCAACAATCAACGGATCTGACACCATTTTTCGCAGAAAAAACATGTCGGCAATACAAAGATCTTTGATTCTGCCTTCACTCAATGCCAACAAGTCAAAACCAGTTCTTTCAATGTCAAAGCCTTTGCATGTGTCGAAGGTTGAGTCTTTTGCGTTGTCAAAGCCTCAAAAGAGGACCTTGATCACATGCAAGGCTTATGAAGCCGATCGATCAGAGCCAATTGAAGCATCTGAGGTGAAGTCAGAAGCTGCAAAAAGGGTTAAAATTGGGATTTATTTTGCTACTTGGTGGGCTTTGAATGTTGTTTTCAACATATACAACAAGAAGGTCTTGAATGCTTTTCCATATCCATGGTTGACCTCTACTCTTTCTCTTGCTTGCGGATCTCTTATGATGATGATCTCGTGGGCTACAAGGATTGCTGAGGCACCAAACGCTGATCTTGAGTTTTGGAAAACTTTATTCCCTGTAAGTTTTGATTTCTGGATTTTGTTTGGTTTGATAGAAAAGGGAAAGTGAGGCTTTTGTTTGGTTTCTCAGATAAATAAAAGAGGGAAATCATGGGGAAGTGATGTTTTTGGTTTGGGTTGTTAAGAAAATCACCCTTTGTATGATTGCTGAGGAAAGTAGAGAATAATTGAAGGAATATGATGGCTTGCTATTCATGTTGTTTTGCTTATTTTTGTTAATTTATTCTGAAAATAGCCTTTGTTTGATTGCTGATAAAGCTGAGAAAGTGAAGTTTCAATTTGCCTGTTTTAACTTTACTCGCTCAAATGGATACAAAGCAATATTTGAATTTGGTTGAATTATGGTGGCTTTTGATGCTAGAATTCAAATTAGGGAAATTTCATGTTTTGGAATTCTTTGCCAACACATATATATATATATATATATAATTCTTTACTAACAATCATCTCTTTAGGTTGCGGTGGCACATACAATTGGACATGTAGCAGCAACGGTGAGCATGTCGAAGGTTGCAGTTTCCTTTACCCATATTATTAAGAGTGGTGAGCCTGCTTTCAGCGTACTGGTTTCAAGGTTCCTGTTGGGTGAGACTTTCCCTCCATCAGTTTACATGTCCCTTGTTCCAATTATTGGTGGTTGTGCATTGGCTGCTGTTACTGAGCTGAACTTCAACATGATTGGTAAGAATACAAGCTTTCATTTAGTGAAATTTGATTTGATTTGATTATTGCAAGGTGCACTGTTGTTTTATCGATTCAATAAGGTATTTCATTATTCTGGAATTTTTTATATTTTTTCGAATTAGAGGTTCAAAGAGAAACCGAACAGCAGTATTGATCACAGATCTTTATTACCTGGAATCTGAGATTGCAAAAGCCAACGATTAATAGGTTATATCTCAGTTGGAAAAAAAGAGAGGCCATGGTGGCACGATGTGCACTGCCCACTTCACTTTTGCTTTCTTCATGATCATCAAACAAAAATTATGATCTGAGTTCCTATTATTCATTTTGATTCTGTTGCATGGTTTCTGACTACAACTGGAGTCATGGAGCCAGCCTGGTTTCTTTTTAAAGTTATTGGTTTCTAGCAGGTCATGGACATGGATTTGACATTTTATGATATTTCAGTCATTAAACTAAATTATAACGTGATTTCAATAATTTTGGTCTTTTACAGAATTATGAACTTAGTTGTTGGCCTTCCATTTCAGGTTTTATGGGGGCCATGATCTCCAACTTGGCTTTTGTTTTCCGCAACATATTTTCAAAGAAGGGCATGAAGGGGAAGTCTGTTAGTGGGATGAACTACTATGCTTGTCTCTCTATGTTGTCACTCTTGATTCTCACACCTTTTGCTATCGCTGTGGAGGGACCACAGATGTGGGCTGCAGGTTGGCAAACAGCCCTATCCCAGATTGGACCGAATTTCATATGGTAATTGCTGAATACTACAAACTCAGTTTTCCTTGTATCTCTTTCCATGGTAGAAATGTCTAAAAATTATAATGTAAATTTAATTTGAAAGATTTCGTTTGACTGACCGGTATTAAGATTTCTTAGATGTCTTTCCCCTTGTTATTTAGAAAGTTGAGCTCTAGGTATTTATCTGAACTAATAAAGATTTATATTGTAAGATTGTTTAGTCCTGCTAAACGAATGCATATGTGGCTCTTATTTTACCTTACAGGTGGCTAGCAGCACAAAGTGTATTCTATCATCTTTACAATCAAGTGTCTTACATGTCCCTGAATGAGATTTCTCCCTTGACCTTTAGCATTGGAAATACCATGAAGCGTATTTCTGTCATAGTTTCATCCATTATCATTTTCCACACACCCGTTCAACCTATCAATGCTCTTGGTGCTGCCATCGCTATCCTTGGAACCTTCTTGTATTCCCAGGTAATTTGTCCACTTCTCTCTATCAATTTACTATTATGCTTCATGGATTTCCCATGCCATTAGATCTTCTAAAAAGACATGCATGCCCTTCAGGCAATTCTTTGTGTAACATACAGATAATTTATTTGCGTGCATTCTTCCCCTATTGATTGTTTATTTGTATGTCACCAACGACAAAGGAAAAGCTGAAAATGCAATCAGTTGGAATATAAGATGATGTATCAGCGAGCACAGGCTCATCGAAGTATACATGTTGCATCCTAAGCATAAAAAGTTGTCTACTGTATAAGTTGCAGAAATATCAATGGCCTGCTTAAGACAAATACCATATAACCTGACCACGCTACAGAATTCATCTCAACTTGCCTTTGGCAGTCGCTGCTTTTGATTGCGAAAGAAAGTTGCATATCAGATGCAAGGGTAGCTGAACCCGTAATCCAAGGCTTAGGGAAATATGCCATGTGCACCTCCTCTGATAAGTACAGATATGGGAAATCTTTTACCTGCACCATGTGCACAATGTGATGTTTAGCCATAGGTCAAGGGGGAATTCTATCACAGCCTGGAATCGCCATGTTATGGTGACGCTGAGATTTCTGTGAATTGTGCTGACTGTTAGATATCAAGTGGTAGAAAATATAATTCTCCCTCGTTCTTTTTTTCGTAATCTAGTAGGCACTCGTGTTAGGGCTAGCAAGCACATAAACAAGCCGATATTTGGTGGTGTTGATGGGGTTAGGTGTCACCGACCCAACCTGATAGCTGATCACCTAGGTATCGTAATTATTTTGGAGGTAGTTGACTTGAACATCGTCTACTAGTTAGGTTTTCATTATGTTGCAAAGTTGACAGGTATTTATTTTTTTTGTTTTTTTATCTTGGAATATTCTTGGTTTCTTCCCTCGCAGGACCAGCTCTGTGCTAAACATTCTAAACTTCTGTTAATACCGTGAGAAACATAATCTATTCATGTAATTTAATCATCTGTTTTGTCGTTTGCAGGCAAAGCAGTAAATGCACCAGACAGGGCCATTTTAAGACTTTCCGTGTAACATACAAGGAGAGAGAGAGCATGTCGACAATCGGAGGCCTTCAGCTTAGGGTAGAGGAGAGTGTCAATAACTATTTGTGTATTTCGTGGAATCATTGCCAGATCCAAAACTTTGTTAAAAGAAGTTTATTAAAATAATAATAATAATGGAGGTCATTATATATTTAGTATTCCAATTCTGTATATTTTAAAATATTATTATAAAGTGAGAATAATTCTAATAAAAATATTAATAATACTTGATTGGAGGTAAAAGTTTACTCTCAGGCAAGAAGGGTAAAACTTATCATGCAAAAAACCAATTTAGGGTTCCTCAGTGCTTCTCTTATTAATTAACCTTTCAATAAAAATTCAACCAAACATTCTTAACATTATATCCAACATAACTTTCATATTATGCACGCATTTGGTAAATGACATTGAACCCAAGTTTTTGAATTACAAGTACTTTAAAAGACATGGGGATGAACTATGAACCGAGATTCATGGACACTGTAGGTTTATCATGCTCATGAGTTTTTTTTATTTTTTCATTCACTTTTTTTTTTTAATATAGTCCTTTGAGTGCTTAATTGGAGGCTAATTTGGCCAAAATTATTAACAAAGAACGAAATTAAAAGACATAAGACTAAAATGAATCACTTGAGGAAGATAGATGATGTTTTAGAAAGTTTTTGTAAAATATTCATGTTGTTTTTGCCTCATTATATGATTTGTTTATTGATTTTTTTTTTTTAAAAAATAAAGCCACTCCATCCACCAACAAAAAAAATATAATGGCGTAAGCGTGTTGGCCACCCCGGTAGGCCCAAACACGTGGTCCCTTATTAGATAGATCTCGCTCAACAATGTTTGGTTTTTTTTTAGTTTTTTAAATTATGCTTTTATTTATTTTTCTTCAAAATAAATTTTTAATTTACATTTAAATTAATACGTATTATCTTTTCCCTTTTATTTTGTTTATTTAGACTCTTTTAAATAATTGTTATTTTTTTATTTTGTAATGATTTGTTTTTTTGAATTAATTATCCTAATTTATCTATAATTTTTTCTTTTTATGTTTTATATAAATGGAAAAAACCTATTTTTTAATAATATTTATAATATAAGTAATTTATTTTATTCAATTAACTTTATATATGTATCTATTTCTATTATCTTTTGATCAAATAAAAAAATTATTTTGACAAACAAAGTTAGGTAAAAAATTTATGTTACATGGTCAAATATCTTTATATATATATATTTCATCTTAATTTTTTTGTCTTTTTATCTTTATTATCATTAATGACTGCTTTTTCTCATATATTACCACATAATTTTTAATTTATTTAATTATATACATAAATTTTTGAATTTACACTTTTATTTTTTTTATTGCAGTAATATGTCGGTAGAGCCTATTATATATATATAATTTTTTGGTAAAAAACTATCTTACATGCAATGTAACATGTGTCAAATAATTAACTTTATATATGTATCTATTTCTATTATCTTTTGATCAAATAAAAAAATTATTTTGACAAACAAAATTAGGTAAAAAAATTATATTGCATCATCAAATATCTTTATATATACATATTTTATCTTGATTTTTTGTCTTTTTATCTTTATTATCATTAATAACTGTTTTTTCTCATATATCATCACATAATTTTTAACTTATTTAATTATATACATAAATTTTTGAATTTACACTTTTATTTTTTTATTACAGTAATATGTCGGTAGAGCCTATACATATATATATATATATATAATTTTTTGGTAAAAAAAATATTTACATGCAATGTAACATGTGTCAAATAACCAGAATCTACTGGATTTCATCACTTAACAATTTTTTAAGTGCAAAAACCAACAAGTTTTGGATCTCATCAACATTGAGATATGGAGACGATCTGACTCTCCATGTGCCTGTGTATGGAGAACCGCTCATGTCTCAAAGCTCTCAAACTTTTGTCTCTTTCAAATGGCATCAGCAAGTGTTGTCGGCCAAGAAGATTAACCTGCATATTTTACTCCCTCGTTGATTCGGGAATGAGCAAAGCGGGTGGTGGTTCCTCTAAGCATGCGGTGCAGATTGACTCTCCTGGCAACAACAGGCACCGTCGAGAGGGGACGCCCACTGTCTCTCCATGACGCTGAAAGGCCATGTCATATCTTCCAGCATTTCAACAGTTAAAGGACAACATTTCAGTGGCTATCACTTGAGAGAGAATAGACCCATCGGCCATGGTGGAGTGAATATTTTGTGACCTTGATGGAAAAGCCCCCCTGCTTTGTGGGCTCCTCTTCGTATGAGCCGCCTTTCTCTATTGCAAAGAAAGGGTTCTTGATGTTCGTTCATGTGCAGACAAAAACACATCTCCACTCTTTGCCAGAACAGTGTAATATTGTCGTTGCCCTTCAAGCCAAAAACATTTTGAATTATTGGAGGCATTAAATTATTTTTACGAATCAGTCGGTATCTCGACCAAAAAATGCATAAAAACAAAAATTTTAGAACTTGCATAGCTTTTTTATATCTTCACCGGTAGTTATTTTGTTATTATCAAATCAATTAAAAAATTATTATTATTAAATAAAAATTATTATAAAAAAATACTAAGAAGATCACAATATTATTAGAAATAGAAAAAAAATTAAAACTTACATTAAAGGACCTTTTCTATTTTCACAATAGTTTTTACATTATTGTTAAGTTAATTAAGGGATATTTTGATATTTATATAAATATAAAAAATAATAAAAATAAAAAACAAAACTAGACAGTATATGCGGCATTTTTTAGCTGCCCAGATACCCCTTTGATCATGTATTTAAAAACATCATTATATTATTTTTCTTTTAAAATAATATATGCGGTCCGTAGTGACATGGTTTTTTATTAACAATGTTTTTTTCCTTTCTTTTTTCTCCCATCAAAATTCAAGATGGTCACTACAAGATTTTAATGTTATTTTATGATTTTATGGGATTTTTATTTCTTTTCTTATTCTTTTTGTTTCTAATTTTTATTTTTAATCTGGGTTATGAGTTGGACAGGTTAATTTGAGTTGACTCAAATATTTTTTTTAATTGTTATTTTTTTTAATTTTATCTTTCAATATTAGATTGATTAAAAATCAAGTTTCATAAATTATTTTGATTTACTTTCTATAGTCGTATCTTAGTCACATAACTCGAGTTGCAGTTTAGACATGTTAACTTGAGTTAACCCGGATGATTTTTTTATCTCTTTTTTAATTATATATTTTTTTAATTTCATCTTTCAACTCAAGTTTTGTTATTTGGTCAGGTCGACTCAGGTTTTTTTAATTGAATTTTATTTTTTTAATTTCATCATTTAATATTGGATTGATTAGGGATTAGATTTTATAATTTTTTTATTTGATTTCTATGAAGTTATCATGGTCTCCTCACCCGTGTTTGATGTGTTAATTCGGATTGATACAAGCCATTGTTTTTATTTTATATTTATTTATTTTATTTTTGATTTAACCCTTCAACATTGAGTTGACTAAAAATTGAGCTTTATAATTTTTTTTTTTTGTATAGGATTATCACGGGCTTATAACCTGAATCGTAGATTAAGTAGGTCAACTTTGTTTTTTAGTTTTTATTTTTTAATTGATTTTTTTTTATCAATTTCACCATTCAATATGGGATTGATTGAGGATTGAGGATTGGACTTTAGAATTTATTTTAGTTTGCATTCTATAAGGTTATTATGATCTCATTACTCGGGTCAAGAGTTTATTTAGTTGATTTGGGTGATTTTTTGTGTTTTTTTGTAAATATCATCCTTCAATATTGAGTTGATTATAAATAATCTTTTTTATAATTTATTTTGATTTTTTATGCAGCTATTCCTGTCTCCTGACTCATGTTTGAAAGATTAATCTCAATCGATTCAGCTTATTTTTTTAGTTGAATTTTATTTTTAATTTTATCATTCGATACCCGTTTGAATAATTTTTTTATATATTTTTTATAGAGTTATTAAGGTCTCATGTTTTAAATAATAAATTTTATAAGTTAACTAGAATTAATCTAATGTATTGCCAATTCAATATTAAAAACATGATATTATCTTGATTTTTATTTTAATTAAAATATATTTTTATCGATCATCATAATTATTTTTTTAACCTCTCAGGTTAATTAGATTACAATAAGTTTATATTTTTAATATTTTCTACTAAAAACTCATTTATAATATTTAAATAATTTATAATATTAAAAAAATAATTTAACCCTTAAAAATTTAAAAATAAAAATAAAAAGGTTGCACCACTTCCTGGGAGTGGTGCAATAAAACAAACCAGGAAAACGGAAGAAAAATACCATGGGGTTAGAATATCTGAACAGAAAAACTCGAGGGCGTGACCCGTTTCCCCACTTGCTAAGATCCCTTCTAATTACCGTCATCTCATTAATCCATCGAGGTTTGAACATCAGAATAAGCTGATGGGAATTGACATGCATAACAAAGGGTTTGCACTGCACTTAAAGAACTTCTGGCATTTGTTGATGGCTCCGGGAATGAAAACGATGGATCTCGGTGTTTATATCAACTACTTCCATAAAGCAAGGCGCTTTCACTCTCGTTTAAAAACAAAATAGTTTCAGAATTATCCCTTTGTAATACTCATATTTGCCCATCAGAATAACATCACCTAAATTATCTTTGCAACACCAAGCATGCATTCTTTACTCCAATTTTAGTGGTTTGATACATGTTAAAAGCACATCCACACACATTAGATGCATCAACTTTTCTGATAAATTTATGAAGATGATGCGCATGCATGTGTGTATTTCAAGTAAACGAAAACAAAAATGCATAACTTGATTTAACAGCGGAGTTCGGTCCTACACATATGACAACAACAAAACTCTTCATGCAGGGGAAAAAAAGGAAAAAAAATTGGAGGATTTCCATAACCAAGATAGCATTAACCTATTATTCCTCTGTATCAAGTAAATAAACCACAAACACGATTAAACCTCCAAATACTTGATGGCAGTTTGAACATCTTTATCCCCTCTGCCACTGCAGTTAAGAACAACCTTTGTTCCATCTGGGAGAGTGGGGCAGAGCTTCTCTAAATAAGCCAGTGCATGTGATGTCTCCAAAGCAGGAATTATGCCCTCTAATCGCGATAATCTCTTGAATGCTGCACATGAAGGTTAAAAAACTAATTAACAAGAGAGCAAGGATGTTATAATTGAGTTGCATCTCAATGACAGGAAATCCAATTATATCAGGAAATTTGTGTTTACACGGAATTAGAAAGCAGTAATAAAGGTCAAAGATGTAAAAGAACGACTGAAGATGGAGCAAACAAAAAATCTTAATAGGATCTCCATACCGTCCAATGCTTCTTGATCTGTGACACTATAGTATTCAGCACGTCCTTTATCTTTCAGGAAACTGTGCTCGGGTCCAACTCCAGGGTAGTCCAACCTATGCAAAACAATAATATTGTAAGAGTAAAGGAAAGAAAGTGATAATATGAGCCACATTAAACCAATACAAATAGGTCAAATAGAAGTTTTACCCTGCACTAATTGAATGAGGCTCAATTATTTGTCCATCGTCATCTTGTAACAAATAGCTCATAGCTCCATGCAACACCCCTACTTCTCCTTTGGTCAGAGTGGCAGCGTGCTTGCCGCTATCTATGCCTAAACCTGCAGCCTCCACACCGATCAATCTCACATCCTTGTCCTTAATAAATTCATCAAAGAGTCCCATTGCATTCGAACCGCCACCAACACACGCAACCAGCACATCTGGCTTCCCACCCCATTTTTCCAATGCTTGTTTTCTTGTTTCTATACCAATTACCCTATGGAACTCTCGCACCATCATGGGAAAGGGATGTGGGCCAGCAACAGATCCCAAAATATAATGGGTTGTCTCCACATTAGTCACCCAATCTCGTATAGCTTCTGATGTAGCATCTTTCAATGTTGCAGTACCAGAATGAACACCTCTCACCTCAGCCCCAAGAAGACGCATCCTGAAAACATTTAGTGCTTGTCTTTCCATATTGTGTTCTCCCATATAAACAACACATGGCAAACCAAACCGTGCACAAACTGTAGCAGTTGCAACTCCGTGCTGACCAGCTCCAGTTTCAGCAATTATGCGCTGTTTTCCCAAACGCTTTGCAAGTAAGACTTGTCCAACAGCATTGTTAATCTTATGAGCACCTGTGTGGTTAAGATCTTCCCTCTTGAGATAAATATGTGGCCCTTCACCACTAGGGCGTTTATAATGCTCTGTAAGCCGCTCAGCAAAATAAAGAGGATTTTCCCTTCCAACATAATCCTTCAAAATTCCATTTATTTCTTTCTGCGATATAAAAACATTTGGATCATAAATTTCATTCAAATTAATAGAAACAAGGGGACTAAAAATACCTTTTTCTTGCACGCACAAAACCTTTCTCACTATGTGAGATCCTTTTATACTAACTACTCAATGGAAAAAAAAAATCCAGTAATACCATTGCACCGAAAATGGAAAAAAAATTCAAATAAATTTCATAAGAAAAAAAACTTATAAACCGACCGGAAAACAATGCATGGTGATACCACTTGCCATACAAGCGCGATTAAGTCATTATGGCACCATTGCATTATATCCCTAATCAACCAACATTTTCCAATACATCTTCCATCCAAATTTCAATACTTTAAGAACTCAAAATCGTATTTCATTTCAAGAATACTACAGACACTTAAAGCCTGCACGGGCAATATAATATACGCAAGAGAAACCACTCAAAATCTTGCAATGTTTATTCATCAGAAACAATGAGCAATTGCTTCAAATTTGCAAATTCTTTACCTTTTCTATATATTATAGGCACCGAAAAAACAAAATGAAATAAACATTCTTTTTCAGCAAAATCAAATAAGCCCAGAAACGCAATATATACACAGGGACCGATGTCTGTATAGATAGGAAGAGATACCTTAAATTCAGGATCATCCTTGAAGGAATAGAAAGCAGATTCAAGCTCAGTGAGAGCATACATAAGGGTCTCAGGTACATATTTCCCGCCATATTTACCAAACCGACCAAAAGAATCAGGTCGTTGCCATAGGGCAGGGTCAGAATCCACCACTTCCTCCATTTTAACCTCGGCCTCTCGGGCCAAAGTGCAAGAAATTGTAAATCTTGAAGGTGCGCGAGACGTTGAAAATTTGGAGAATTTAATAGGTAATTGGGAAGAAGAGTAGGGCTTGAGGAGAGAAGAAGAAGAGGACTTAGGTTTGGTGGTGGCTGCTGCTGCGGTGGTTATGGATGCGGTGGCTGCCATTAGGGATTTGATTGATTGTGGTTTTGATGGGTTTTTATTGCATGTGGAGTTGGAGAATTCGAGGAATTTTTATAGTTAGGGCACAAGTACACGTGGCGGGGTTAGTTTATGTGGTGAATAAGAAAGCAGAGTACAATGATTTTGTCTTGGTGATGATGTGGACTCTTATGGATACTGCATCACCTTTTAAAATCTTTCCTGTTTTGGTACAAGGAGAATGACTTTGTATTTAAAATGTTTTTTATTTTAAAATATATTAAAATAATAAATTTTATTTTTTAAAAATTATTTTTTAAACAAGTAAAAGTTAATTAAGTTTTGTATCAATTTTCATAGCTGATTAAGTTGGATTTCTGACCAGTAATTTATTTTTTTATTTTTAAAATCAAATTAGTTTAAATTCTAGACAAATTTAATTTTAGCTGATAATATAATAATTAATTTAATTGACATAACTGTACTCAAATTATTATATATTAATTCTAGTTTGAGTCATTTAAGATTTAGATCCAGGGGAGTTTATTTATAGTAAAAAATAAGAATGTATTAAACCAAGGAGATATTAAAGAATTAATATGTTTATAAGATATTATAGATATGAGGATTTTTTTTGTTTAATTAAGATAAAAATAAGTTAAGTTGCCTGTTATGTACCGTGGGTTCACTTTATTTAAAAAAAAAAAATGGATCTCGCTGCTGGTAAGTTTTGTACTAGTAGGATTCAAGTTTATTTTGAGTCCTGTACAACTAATAATGCAAGACCATTTTAAGTTATGTAGAATGCGAGGTCCAAGGATACTTATGTCTTGGTGTACCAAAGTCCCACATGCGTGTTGGGGGGTGCCAAGCCTCCAAGCAAACAATTCAAGCCCCACATAAGCGCAATGATTTACTCAACATTGAAGTAGGACCTAAGCACTATATGGGCGTCGAGGGTGTACTTAGCCTTTGGACAACAACCCAAGAATCGTGCGTTTCTGCATGGTTTTTTTTTAATAATAATTTTTAAAATTTATTAATAAAAATAATAATAATATGAATAATAATTTTTAGTTTTACATTTCAAATCAAATATATGAGTGTTTTTCAATATTAAAAATAATTTTTTTTCTAATTCACTAATTATTTTACTTGTAATATTAATAATTATAAAAATAATAATATTTATAACACTAAAGATTATATTTTTAATATGAATACTTTTGATTATTGTGAAAATAATAATATTCATAACACAACTAATATTATTTTTAATTCTAAGAATATTTAGAACATAAATAATAATATTTTTTCTATTAAAATTTTGAATTCTTATAAAAATAATAATATTGTTAAAATAAATAATAATATTTAAAATTAGATCTTTACGCACTATCCATTGACATTGGGTGGGTCGTGATACTGGATCCATTTCCCTTTGATTTAGTGGCATGATTCAAGCGCCAAGTGTGTCCAGGTGGAGTGCGGGCATGGACACGCCCAACGTAGGAGATGTACCTTGCCCTGGGCAACAACCCAAGCGCTACATGTCCTCATGTGGTTTTTTTTTTAATAATAATAATAATAATTTTTAAAGATTTATTAATGATAATCATAATCATAATAGTAGTGGTGATAATAATAGTAATTTTTAGTTTTACCTTTCAAATCAAATTTATGAGTGTTTTTAATATCAAGAATATTTTTTTCCTAATTTAGTAATTATTTTATCAATAATATTAATTATTATAAAAATAATAATATTTATAACACAAAAGATAATAGTTTTAATATTAATACTTTTAATTATAGGAAAAATAATAATATTCATGACACAACTGATACTATTTTTAATTACAAGAATACTTAGAAATAATATTTTTATATTAAAAATTTAAATTCTTATAAAAAGAATAATATTATAACACACATAATAATATCTTTGATACAAATATGTTGAATTATAAGAATAATAATAATATTTTAATATGAATACTTAAAATAATAATATGTTTTAGATGAATCTTTGTATTCTAAGAAAAATATTAATATTTACAAAGAAAATTATAATATTTTTTATACTAATACATAGAATTATTGAATATTTTTAATAGCACTACAACCAAGGGTTCACTTTTTATTTTTATACAAAACACCATAAAAATTTATAATATAAATAATAATATGTTTCAATATTAATAGTAATATTTTCATTGAAATTCATTAATTATTTTTTTAATAATATCAATTACAATAAAAATATTTCTAAAACAAATAATAATATCTACAATTGGGTCTATACCCCGAATGATCTTGTATGACGATGCCGAACCCATTTTTTTTAGATTCAGTAGCAAGATCCAAACACCAAGTGTGTCAAAGTGGGGTACAACATGGACATGCTCAGTGCAGCCCAAGTATCATGCGAGTGCTGAGGTGTGCCCAAGAACCAGGCAGGCAGCTTAAATGTCATATAGGTGCAGGGTTATACCCAACATTGAGGCATGTGCTCAAGCACCAGACAAGGCAGGCAGCTTAAATGACCCCAACATTGAGGCATGTGCTCAAGCACCAAGTGTGTGTTATGGGTGTCGAGCTTTTGGATAGGAGCCCAAGCATCACATGGACGCTATCGTAGAGAGTGCACCTCTAGCCTGACTTGAGACCTATTGGCTATAGCCTCACACATGTTCTCACTAAATAGTATATTTTATAGTGAATTTACTCACAATGCACGGTATCTATGTTATAGTATAGAACAGTACAATTCATAATAAATTCATTCATAATATATGATAGCCCGCGCTATAGTGAAACACTGATAAAATTTTTTATAGTTAATTAATAATTATGATGATATAATTTTTTATGTTATTTACATGATATTATTTGTTTTATAGGTATTTTTTCTTGAAAGACTCGTTTTTAAATAGAATGTTACTAATAAATCGTTTATATTGGTTAGAAACTTATAATATCTGATAAAAAAAATTATAAATAAATTTTAATGTATATCATCTAAAAGTTATATAACTTGATGATTTTTTTATGTCAAAATATATATCAATGTAATTATAGATGAAATTAATTAACGGTAAACTAGAGATTATTTTCATGACAGAAAAAAAAAACATCTAAGCTAATTTACATGACAATTAAAAAGAAAATAATCAGAAAAAGTTTAAGTTGTTAATGTTTTATAGTGCAATGAAAATTGATACGAGAATATCTTTATTATTAAAAACACATAATATGATATAATCATTTGTTCATAATATTTTTTACATTATACATATTAATCTTGTCTTTTTTTTTATTATATTATGCATTATGATTTATCATAGAAAAATCTATAGATTTTATTTTTATATAATAAAAATAAATAATTTTTGAATTAAATGTAAAATGATGAAGATTGCATAAATAATTTAACTTTATTCATATTCTAAATATCATAATTAAATTAAATGACAGTTCATTAAAATTACAGTAATTGTTATTTTTTGTATGATTTAATATTATAATATATGAAATTAAAATCAATGACAATTCATTAAAATTACAGTAATTGTTATTTTTTAAAATGTATTTTTATATAAAAATAATATTTTTTTAAAATTTATTTTTGATATAAATATATTAAAATAATTTAAAATTATAAATAAATTAAAATATAAAAAAATATTTTTGAAATGTAAAAATAAATATATTTTTAGAATGTGTTAGAAAATATAGCAAATATTATTTTCTAATTTTTTTTATTTTAAAATAATTTTTTTTTATTTTTAATACAGGAAATAAAAAAATTAAAAAAAACTTCAAGTACATCCGGTGTCTTGGTGCTTCAGTCCACTGAAATTGAAAAATCAGGCATCGACACAGAAGCTCTCATAGAGATGAGATAGAGACGCTTCTTTAGTGAGTGAGAGAAACAGCGGTAAAGCCGAAATAATAAATCTCCGAAGAAGGAAACGGGAGATGTCTCATCTCGTTCTCTTCCTGCACCGGCGAGAGACAGGAGCTCGCAAAAAGACAGGTCCCTAGTAGAGAAAGAGAGAAATTCAACTCGAACGAGGTCTCCTTCGTCAAGAATGAAAATATTAAGGAGAGCCCATGCAGAGAAAGAGGGTGAAAAAACGAGGGATAGAGAGATCGAGAGGAATTATGTGAAAAAGGGAAGCGAGAAGGGTGAGAGAAGAATATGAAAGGAATCACAGAGAGAGAGGAGATGGGGAAGCTGGGAAGGAGAGAAGGTCAGAGGTTGAAGGAGAGTCTTCTTCTAGAGGAAGACATGGGGGGTGGTCTGGTTTTCCATTGGGATCAAACCGTCGGAACAGGAGGAAGCATAGGTCTCGCTCACCACCGCCTCAGTGAGAAAGAGACCGCAATGAGGTGTCTGTTGATATCCACTCCTAAAAACACTTTGGTCTTAACATTATTTTTTATTGAATTATCTTATTATTGTGTTGTTTGTGGTTAAAAATTATTTTCTTTACAATGTTGCTGATAAATGAAGGCTAATTAGTGGTGTTTCATTCTGAGCTATTGCCAATTTGATAAATTGGAAACTAAATGTGATTTGTATATTGGGTTTCGATATATTCTTTAGCTTTTTGATCAGGGGCTTGTTGTTTATAAGGGTTTCAAGCTTGGTTTTGTTTGATTAGGGATAAATTACTCATTATCACGATGATTTTCATCACAACTTGCAGAAACAATCTTCTTTTGAGTTATCTGGAAAACTCGCTTCTGAAATCAATAGAGTCAGAGGTGGGTGAAATGTGCATTCCTTTTAGTTTCTCTGAAGCAAATAATATTTTCTTTCACTACTTGATAGTTCTGTTGAACCCCTCTCTCTGTCACCTCTTTTATACAATTATGATGGCAAGTTATAAGTTTTTTGACATCTTTGGTTAGTTAATCTAGGTGCAGACCCTTTTGTCATGCAACTGCTTTATTCACATTTTGACATAAATGCATCTTTTCTGGTCATTTTAGTTGAATTGATGCAGATTGACTCAGTTATTTTGTCATTTGAAAAATAGTTAGGGAAGTTTCACTGCATTTGTGACGCGAAACTTAAGCAACATGTAGGTGATCCATTTTCAAATTACATTCTTATAAGAGGTAGAATTAGCCATGAGCACTTAAGGCTTCTTGATTGATGGTGTATTTGATCTCTATAAGCAGTATTACAAATTGCACCAAAACATGTTTTTTGTTTTTTTTGTTTCTTGCTTGCTTTGGTTCGTGCATGATTTGAAAAGTTTACTAACACATGTTTTGCATAGTTTTCTTTTTCATTTTCACATATGCCAAAAATTTTCCCCATTTGCTAGGCATTACATTGCTGTTCACCAAGCCCCCATATGCTAAGAAACCTGATATAAGATGGAGACTTTATGTTTTTAAGGGTGGTGAGGCTCTGAATGGTAAGTTCTGGGGATTCTTCTTCATCTGAGATGCATGTTTCTGTGAGAAATGTAAAATTCATAAATTCTTTAATTCAAGGTTTATTTCAGTTTAACATCCCCAAACAATTATGTATTATCTGTACGGTTTTTTTTTCATATAATTTTCAAGTTTACCCAATTTTTTTTTTTCATAATGCCCCCACCCACTCCCTCATTCAAAGTTCTAGCTCTGCCCCGGCTAGTTTTTCAATTTTCAAAAACAACTCTGTTTATTGAGTAGACAACCTTTAGTCCTCAGCAGAAAGGGGTCTGTAGTCAATCAATTTCTTTTCATTCTGACGGGATCCTTTCTGTACTTGGTACTGTTGACACTAACTTTGTATTTATTTCTTTTATGGCTAGCCCTTGTTAAGAATGGAATCTCTGATTACAGAAGAAACTTGTTAGCTTACCCTCTGGGTGATGTTTATGTTTCTCAAGCATATTGGTAAACAGAACCCCTTTATATACACCGTCAAAGCTGTTACCTTTATGGGAGAGAAAGGATGGTCGTAGATATTCCTACAGACCATCCATCTCGTAGCAAGAAACATGCTGTTATTCAATCCATTAGATCTTAAATTACCAGTTTAATCTTTCTTCTTTGTTGTTTCAGGGCATTTTTGTGATTTCTTGTTTCTGGTTTGTTTGGCAAGTAGAAAAGGAGCAGCCTGATGGTATGTTAAAAAATCAAGTTAAGAATCGGCTGTATCATGACCCTTATCATAGATTGATGAGAATTTACCATATCTCCACGTCTAACTTTGTCTTCTCCACATTCATTGACAGGCCTTACATAATGGATCTTGGAAGCACCAATAAAACTCATTAATGTGAACAATATCTCATAATATCCAGTTACCATAAATTGAGCTTTTCTTGTATTCATTGCTATAATTGAATGTAAAATTTCTTCTGCATTCCTGGATAATCCCATTGAACTTCAGCACTATTATGAACTATTTGAAAAGGATACAATCAAATTTGGTAATAGCTGGTAGGCCACCAATCAAAATGCAACTTCTATTTGTTATTGTGTGAATCATGACTCAAGTTTCTTTGCCTCTTCACTGTTATTTTACTGGCTAAAGTAGTCTCCTTTTATTTGGTATTTGAATAATGTATGTTTTGGCTGTGATTTCTTCATGTTCATCTCTTTGGGCATTTGGGTCAGTCTTTTTGTGTACTGCAAAAGCTCTTGGGAAATTAAGTTGCATACCATTTTCCCTGATTCTAAAAGTTGAGGATGTGATTTTTTCATCCCTTGAGGCTTATAGTTTAAATAGCTTAAATGGAGTCTATACTCTATTGAAACCTTTGTCTGAGTATGCAGGTCTCTTATTCCAATTAATCCTGGCCATTTTTCTCCTTTGTAAGTATAATTTTCCTTTTGTCCTTGCATGCTGAGCATAAAGGATCACACTTTCATTTCCTCGTATCACTGTAAGCAAACCTCGGAAACTTCTGTTTTGAACCATTTATGTACACCAAAACTCTCTTTGTTTGTTTGAAGGCAAACTTTGAATTATCTGAATGTCATGTATGTAGGCAAGCTTCTGTTTTGAACCATTTATACACATCAAACTTTGTTTGTTTCCTTCTGCAGAAAACAAAGTGGGAAGCGAATACATGCTATGCTTACCAAGTTGCATTTTGATGCTAGAAACACTATCTCATTCTTCAGAATTGTTTGGAACACTTAGTACCATTTTCATGCACATGCTTGTACATTTGACATGGATGATTTTTGTATTTTTCTAGATAGTATGTGGCGTATATTTGCCAGGGGAATATGTTTCACTCTAGAAACTAATTCCAATGGCAAAGTTGACATTTTGTTTTGTCTGTTCTATTCTTGACCACTGCAGAAAATGCTTCACATTGACATGAATAATTGAAGAATCCTGAATGATTTTTCCATGCTGGTCTTGTCCTGCTCATTGTAAATAATTTACGTGTCCTTTTTTTTCAGCCGTGAATATGTACAATTGCACGAGAACACTGCATAGAGATGTTCATTAAGTGGCTTCTCCAGTATGATTTTCTGACATCCTCATGCCAGAGAATCAACAACATTTTGTTTATCAATGGAACTTTTATTCTGAGTAGGAAACCTCTTAAAGAGCGCTTATTTCTCCCCATCCAGGGATTATCAAATACGAGAACTCAATTGGTTTGAACTGGTCTGTTTATGGTTGTTTTTATGCTGATCGAGGTCTGTGGCCATTCCAGTCATGTGTGTTGCATAGCTGGCCGTTGTATTCGATCCTTGTATGGCTAATTAATCTGATTGAATGGTTATTCGCTCTCGAGGTTTATTTATTTGTCAAAAATATCAGTGATGATTGTATTTGAAAGTTGTGTGAGTTGTGCGTTGGTTCGTGTTCTAAAATAAAAGGAAAAAAAAAAATGAGACAAAAACCTGTTTGGTTGACAGAGATATTAAATAAATCTGTCTCTGGGATATTTTAGAGAATTTCTTACTTTCAAAATAGAAAGTGTTGATTTACATCTAACGCTTCATTCTATCACAATAACTGAGAGTCAATGAGCAAAATATATGGAAGGTTGGGGACGTATGTTGCCGCTCTTGCGTGGGCGTCGTGATGGATAGCTATTAGCCCTATGACTAATTTGAATGTATACAAGAAAACGGACCAAGGCTAGGAAGTCACGGAGTGTCAGGCACATTATTCATTTGCCATTATGAACTTCCATATTCAATAATCTTATTTTTTTTTTAATGCTCTGATGTTTTGGTATAGAATTTGATGCAGAACTAAAAAAATTTACATCAATTGAAATAATGCTCTCTAATTCTACTCAATCAAGAATTCCAAAACTTGGAATGCAGCCAGCATTACCATGCCAATGAGGCTACAATTAGTTTCTTGTCTTTGATTTCTTGCAGTCATTAGAAATGATTGCAGCAAGTCATTACAAAAGATTACAGCAAGGTGATGAGAATTGTGGTGTATAACCAAGTGTAACTCTTAAATTCTCCTACAGAGGTGTTCTACACCTATTTCTTACTTTCTTCACTAGTCCTTACCATCCAACTCAGCATGCAAGAGGTGCCGATGAGGCGCCAAGAAATGCCGATGAGGCGCCGATGATAGCCTTCTTTTCTTTCTTTCTTTATTTGGTAATATATTGAGCATTTTTAGTGATTTTTGGAAGTTACCATTTATGAGAGATTGAATCACTAGAATATGTAGGTACATTAGTATTTTGTTTTTTGAGAACTAGGTCCATAGAAGTTATTAGATCTTTTACTTTTCTTCTTGATGCAACACAAAACTTAGTTCTTGGTTGTATGCTCTCCCATTTTGCCAACCCCTTTCTTTAATCTCATTATCCTTGCTTAATTTTCCAGTTAAGGGGTGGTTTTCCCTGTCTGTTTTTGTTTTCTGAACAGATAGACACAACCTTTCTCAGGAATCCAACAGCCTGCAAAATAGCTGCATTTCTTCATTATAAAAAACCACTGCAACTGCCTCTTCAAATTCACAGACAAAACCCTTCATAACCATGGACAGAAACATAGACAGAATCTCAAATCTGCCAAGCTCTCTACTCATAATCATTGCTGGTTTTCTGTCATTCAAAGAGGCTGGTAGGACATCTGTTTTGTCTAAACAATGGCTTAACATCTGGCGTGATGCGATGCATATACAGTTTAACGAGAACTTCTTTGTTAAATCTGATGAGCCTGAAGAGAATCAAAAAGTTCAGAGAGAAGTATTCATAAACTTTGCGAGGCAGTTTATTGCAAACTATTCACAACAGGATATTAAAACACTTGGACTCACATGTTCAAAGCCAGGGGATTTTCTTGCTGATATGCAAAATATTGTCATGTTCGCGTCGTCACGTAACGTGAGAGAATTAGGACTAGATTTCTCTGACCCGACATGGAGAGAACATGCACTTGAGAATCATCAAGCAGCATTTGAATTGCCTTTGCCTGTTTATGAACATGGCCAGGCTCTCAAGTCCTTGAAGTTGTTTTCGTGCAGTTTTGATGTATCCAACTTCTCTAATTTCTGTGCGCTAAAGACTCTTTCTCTAGGGTGGATAAAAATAAACATGGGATCTATTTTGGCTATATTGGAGAGTTGTCCATTGTTAGAGAGTTTGAGTCTAAAGAAGTGTTGGGACATGGTGAGCTTTGAGATATCTAAGCCAGGTTTGAGGCTAAAAAGCTTGGTCATTGAGGAGTGTGATATTGCCGATGATTTCGTATTAATTGAGGGACCAAAACTTCAATTCTTTAAGTTCTCAGGAAACGTGGGTGAATTTATTTTGGAGAATCAAAGCGATTTGGTAAAGGCTGAACTTGATTTTGGGACGGAGACTGCATTTGATGAAATTGGTTTATTCCTTTGTGATCTCTTAGAAGATCTTTTTGCTGCTCAAGTTTTGACAGTTTGCAGCGTCTTCTTACAGGTACAAAAGCTTGTTTGATTTCCTTTGCTTTTATGTTGCCTCATGCCGAGACAGATTTTGTCAGTTTCATATATTCCTAGTCTTTAAATTGATTTACCTCGTGTCTTAATGAACTTGTAGATCTGATATAACCTCATGCCATATGTTAAGCTGCTTCGTTTACATGTTGTGACGAAATTCTTAATTTAGGGATGCACATTGCCGTATCCAATTCTGGGCATCGTCGCGATATGTCACCTGATGCTGCCAATCCTGGGTTTTAGATGCTTATAGGCAACGTACATTGTCGCCAAAAGCTGTTGGTGGCAATTTGTTTTCACTCCAAAACTCGGTCTCTTGTAGTTTTCAAAGGCAACCATTCCACTTATCAGAAATCGCCAAATGTTTATTTTCTCTCGTTCTTACAATTTTTCTGATTTAATCTTAGGGAATCCTTGGTTTTAGCCACTAACATTTTACTCCATCATCAGTTAAGTTCCAAGCCTTTTGATTTTATCAAATTTTCTTCAAACGTAATTAACATTAGATAATGTGATTCCTCCATGGCTCCATCCATTTGTTGTAGATGATAGTAAAAAGACTTGGTCCAATCAGCACTTTCTTGTTAAGTACTTCAATCAAAGGCATTAAATTAAACCCTAATTTTCCATAAAGGAAAATTTTTGCGGATAAATTTCGACCTACTTCACCAATTTATATAGAAGGAGAAGTGGAGGAAATTTAATATGATTTTGTGCTAAAATTGTCCTTTAGATTAGATTAAAGCTTATTCTCACACATTTTTATTCATGCTGTCACTAAATCTTAACTTCAGTGATTGACAATGAAGTTGCCAAAAACTACTGCAAATTGCCACCTAATATTTTTATTACGTGATCCCATTTGTCGCCATATCCTGGGCTGTACAGATCCAAAGGCAACATATACTGTTGCCAAAAGTTTTTGGCCACTATGTGTCTCACCCTTCAAGTCAATTCACCATGGCCTCTCGAATTACAGTAAATAATATAGCATTTTAATTGGCTTGTAGGCCTCTTTAACTTCTGGTGTCGAGTGTATGAAATCTGGGATTAACATCGTTTTATTTTATGTTGATGGTCACTGACAGATTGTTCCCAGTGGAAACGAACCATTGGGTTTGCAAGCTCCAATTGATGTCCGCTATCTGATCCTCAAAACAGCACTGCACATTAATGAATTTTGTGGTATCAGGTTCATGCTAAGGAGCTGTCCTCATCTAGAGATTCTTACCATTGACATTGGCCCTGCAAATATTTTCCCTGTAAGTGCTATTGGGTAAATCTGGTTAAAATCTCTCTGCTGCGCAATAACGTTTTACCGAGTAGCTTGAACTCCAACCATTAGCATTTTGTCCAAACTACATTTCTCTTTGTTTCAGGAATACGGAGCTCCCTATCCATTTAACCCTCAAGAATTTTGGTCTATGGACTTGCTAGTTGAAGAGTGTGTCACTACTACTCTTAAGGCGGTGAACATGAAGGGATTTAAAGGCATGATGAATGAACTACATGTGCTGAAATACTTGCTCCGCTTCGGCCGTGCAATGGAGGAACTCAGTCTTTATGTCTCCAATGAAGCTGGCAGTAACGGCGAAACTAGGGAGTTCTATATGGAAAGAGCACAGCAAGTTTTGCAATTCAACAAGGCATCGAGGAATTTAAGTATAGCAGTCTTATAGACCAGTCTTTCCAACATTATTGCATTTTGGAAACTACATGGAAATAAATTTAGCAACTTTGTGATGATTCCCTGAACTTTGTTCTGAAGATGAAGGGACCTTGCATTTTCATCTGTACTTTCATGGAATATTCCTTTTTATTGAACAACTATGTGTTGATGGTTTGGTGAGTACTTTTTAGTGATGGTTTATTGCATTTGACAGATTCTTTAAATTATTGAGAGAAGGTTTTTGCACATGAATTATTTGTATGCATAGAAAATTTGTTCTGAAAACTTAGAATATATAGCCTCAAGAGTAAGTAGGACTTCAGACATTGCACTGTGGAAATATTATGACCTTGTTTCTGTTAACAAATGGAAGGCTTTGTTGACCTTGTTAGGGGGAGGCTAAGGCTTCATCCTAGTGATGGAGGTCTTATTTAATTGTCATGGTAAAATTTTTACTTGATGTGTAAGAATATGAATATGGGCTTCAAAATGCTCTTAATAAATTATGATTCACCCAAACTGGTCCTGAGGGGGAGAGAACATGTATAGTTATTTGGCAGAGAAATGCAAACATTAGTTTGAAATAGAGAAGAAAGAGAATATTATCCTTGTATTTCTAGTTTTTTCTTCTTTTGCTTGAAGAAACTCATTACTGCCATCCTTTAGGGCCATCAGTATTTGTTAGACAATGGGGTTCAATTACCTTTCAAGTCAGTTTATTGAAAGGAAAAGAGAAAGAAAGTTATGAAAACTGAGCTTGCTGATAGCTTGATAGACTCTAGATTGCAGAGAACTGTCCTCAGATGATGGTTGGTTCTGATCTTGGTATAATGTAATCATCGTGTGAGTTTGTGTCTTGAATTTGTGCATATTGTATGCAAGAACTGAGAAACCATTTTTCTGTGCGTCAATATGGTCCTTACCTCACTGCTTCAGCAAATGGCAGACAGAATATTGCAACGATTTGCTGGCAGAAAGGATGTTGCTATTGACAAATCAGTGAATAGTTCTTTAGTGATCCAGTGATGACTAAGGTTCGTTCACACTTCATCTCACCCTCATTACCATGAACAGAAATCTAGTAAGATAATAGTTGGTTCCAGAAAGCATGGATTTCTTGGAGGCCATAGGCTAGGTATGGGGGAGGGCTGACAATGAGTGGTGTTTTGAAGCACAATTGGAATAAATGTTCAAAAATTGTAAAATGACATGAAGCAGTATGGCAAGTTTCTTGAAGAAGAATTATATTAATTTAAGCAGCAATGATTCCTTCTCTAACCTGAAGGAAGAACATACGAGGAAAAAACATCGTTTTGACTATTGGACAGAGAAGAAGATATTTCACCTCTTCTTAATCTTTTGCATCAAGAAAACCCACTGCTATAGCCCCTCGACTCTAAGGGCTGTTTTTCTACGTGGCCAACCGCCTTTCAAACTGCAGTTGACCGCTCAAAAAGCATCATATACATCGGTTAAAACGTGGTTGGCCACGCAGACAAAAACACACTAAGTTACCATGCACTTGGTAACATCTGCGATCTCCAATCCAGTGTGAAGTTAGGAAAAAAAGAAAGAAAGAAAGAACAAGGAGAACCATACAATAAAAAGAAGTCTCTAGAATCAATCTTCTGGGCTTGAATTATTATATCCTGTTTCAGTCTTCTTCCCTCTTTCGGCTATGTACACGAGGATCAGTGCCGAAGGGACACCTTTAGAAGTCAATAATGGGCTCTCCAATTGTCAAGTTTCTCTCTACAGTCCATGGCAAGTTAAAGAGTTTAGCCATGATAAATTTGAAGATCTTGTTCACATTTATGTTATGTTTAGCACTTGAAAAGAAAAGGGTTGCCTTCATTGCCTTCGCATATGCCCTTGCCTGTAGTTCAGCACACATTGTGTTAAATTTGACAATCATAATGCAGATATAAATACTCTTTAAACAAAGTTCTTTCCAGTCTTAATTAAAATTCAACTTCAATGAAACATGTGGCCCCTTGTGCTTATTTTTTCAACACGGAAAGACAAGGAGATGTCAATTCCTCCAGAATTTCTTCTCCTTTTTTTTCCCAGAATTTGACAAACTAGGACTCAAGTTTCTTTTCAGTCATCCCCACATCATCATTCCTCGAATTCACAGTCTCATCAATGGGATGTCACATTCATGAAAATTATGTCCTAAATCATGAGGGATGAACTGAAAATGCATGAACAAGCTTATGCTGCAGAAATGATACATGAATTTTACAGTTTTGGGTAGCATTACTAGTCCATTTAGTACTCCTTCGTCTTGGAGGAGCACATTTATCTTAAAATAACCTTCAAGCTTCAAAAGTAAAAGAATTACTCCCAGAATTTGATTTAGATGGTGCATGGAAGCATGAAAAATGCCAAAATTTTCTGGTATGATCCACATGAGCTTCATTAATTTGAACAGATCAATCAATTGGTTTAAGATTGCCAGTTAATTACCTGGGTCACTATTGTCCACTGCAAATTCGGTGGAAGTTGGACAAAATCATCAAATTTGGTCCCTATTAGTATAGGAATTGCTGTCTGCAAACAGAAAACACAAAAAGAAGCTTTGAGATATAAGACCATGCACATTAAAACAGTTTGGTCTATTATTAAATCTAGGGCTCCACTCTCTATTAAGAAAAAGTGTCAAACTATGTGATTCAGCGATGCAGACCCCATTAAATCAAACCAATAAAGCAAACACAAGATGTTATGAAGCTCATGTACAAAGAAACCATCATTAATCTTGGGGCTCCACTCTTTAATCGGTTTTGGTAAAATCATACACTGTTACAGATCATTCTTTGAACTAGCTGCAGCTTTATGGTTCAGGAATTCAATTGACATCAACGATCCTTTTCCAGGCTAATTACAAACTGAATTAACATCAGTATATATGATGATTAACTGATTAAGATTAATTAAGGTCACAATAATGTTGCTGAACTTAATCCTCTAAATTTGAATTATCGTTTATAATGAGGCACTTAATGACCATCATTTCAAAAAGATTAATAGAATCAATTGCTAGTATAGAAAGGAGCTAGTTACTGGAAGAGGAACTGTTCAATTGGTACCTGATTCCATTTTCTTGCCTGACCATACCATTCAACCACACTGCAAATTAAGCCATGACAAATTAATTAATTATATGCTTAACAAAGTCTGACAATGCCTAATTTTTATTTTTTCGCATTAAAGGAAAGGGACATGTTGCTAACCTGTTAAGAGTACAGCGACTGGTAAGATCAAACATGAACAATATTGCCACTGCATCTTTGCATGCAATTGGAACATGATCAATTGACCTGCTATCACCTACATACATGTAACAAAGAAATAAAAAATTAATTAATTAATTAATTAACAAAAACCCATTTCTTAAGCCTAATTAAAAAGAAATAAGAAAACTAATTAAAAAAAAACCCATTTCTTAAGCCTAATTAAAATCACCTTAAAAAAACTGTTTAGATGATTATAAAATACCTGCTACATCCCATATACTAAATGAAATCCTTGCTCCTTGAACAAATAAGGTTTTGTCCATCAAATTCAATCCTGTCATCCCCAAGCATTTCTTCTTCTGCTCATCTCCCACATACTTGATCTTCATATTTAAAAAACAAAATGAAAAAAAAAAAAAGAGAAGAAAGAAATAATCAACACAGAAGCATTACTAGTCAAGCTAAATAGCTATCCATGACTCAAAAAGGAAAAGGAAGGAAAAGAAAAGGTCATATAAGCTTACCATAAAGCTTGTTTTACCAATTTGGCAATCACCCAACAAGCTAATCTTCAAACGGACTAAATCCGAATCCGCGTTGAACCCACTACAACTTGCAGTTTCTAACGACTCCACACCGGCTTCCATGGCCTCCGGTGGTGGAGAATACGGCCGGCGAGCTAACCTCCGGTACCTCACAGGCTTGCCTATAGAGCAAGCAAGAATCCTGTCCCAAATGAATTGAAAAAACTGCTTGAACACTGATACTCGTTCAAGAATGTTCCACTTGATGTTGTTTACATGAACAACCTCTCGACAAAGCTGTGTCATCTTTTCATGAACGACCTCGGCCATAAAAATGGAACTTTGCTTCAGGCTTTTTCATAGTACTTGCTACTGTTAATGTTGTATGGCATTTCTTTTTCTTTTCAACTGACCAAAGTTGAAGAAGGTGTCTTTGTAGCATGGGAGAGACAGTTGACCGGTATTTTGTGGATGCCAAAACAGTCCAAAATGCCGGCCTCTTGGGTTTTACGTGGTGGAAGGGGGAGCTGTGAGCATCAGGGTCAATACTGCTGTCTTTGGCTCTGGGGCAAGAAGGGTGTTTTGGTCATTTAAGGAAAAGGGTATTTTGGGGAACTTGTGGAATATGGGTGGAGGGATAAAATAAAGTTTGGAGGCATATAAAACTTTTGGCAGTATAGACGGGGCACAGGCACCTTCCGGTGCATAAGAAATATAGATTGAAGGATGCGATGCTTCCAAGTTATAATAATTTAGGAGGTATCATGGGGTGTAATGCTGATACATTTAGGAATGGTGTGAGACAATTTTTGGGGAACTTCTTAGTTCAATTTTCTTTCATGGAATATTTTTTTTTTAAGGTAATTAACAGTAATTATTAAATTTGATCCAGAATAATATGTTAAATTAAAAACCAATTAGGGTTAGGGTTTTTTTTCAGAGTTATTTTGGATATTAATTTATTCAAACTTATTAAGATATAACAAAATTAATTTTTAAATTTTTTAAAAAATTATTATTTTAAATAAGTTAATTAATTGAAATGATGGAATAATCACATTAGTTTGAATATATCAATTAGGGTTCTAATTTGTGAGACAAGAATCTCCATGAACTAATGAACAAAAATGATGTTGGAGGTTTTTTTTTAAATATTATTTTTTATCTTTTATTTAGTTTTTAAAAATAAATAATACGTTGCCCTTTGATCGGTGGATGTAGATCATGGGGCTTCAAGCCTTTCGGAATATAGAGCAAATGCTGCTCTTACCATCATGCTCAATGTTTCACCCAAAAAAAAAAACCCCTTTCTCTTTCACCAAAGCCACAAGGATATAATTAAGAAAAAACAAAAACAAATACTTCTCCTCGGGTTCATTTGTTTAGAGTAAAGTATTTCACATTTTTTTAAAAATATTTTTCATATAAATTTTTTTTTATATTTATTTCCTATAAAATATTTTACAGAAAAATTAATTAATATAAAATATTTTATAGTTAATTTTCAAACTCAATTTATTTACTAAAAAATATTTTCAATTCATAAAATATTTTATAAATAATAATTTACTTATAATATCATCTAACTATTTCAATCACCAACCCAGCCATCTACTTTACTATCGCAAACATATCACTATTCTCCTCCTCTCTCTTTTTAATTATCACTATAACATTTTATATTTTATTATTATTATAATCATCTCACTATAATATTTTTTTATTATTATCACGATATTTTTTTAAGTTATCATTATCTTATTATTATAATAATTATTTTATTATTATTATTATTATCATTATTATCATCATCATTATTACAATTATGATTGGGATTGAAAAATATTTTACATTAAGAATATTTTTGACGCATAAAATATTTTACACGGAACCCTAGAGAGGTTGATGGTAGTGGCCGTCAATGGCTGAACCTTCGTCTTGATCATAATCAACCTCATCCAAAGAAGGTTTCCCTATGGTTTGATTGATTTCCAAGGATACCCCCACACGATCCCAGTGAATATAAAATCCACTTTCCTCATCCTTGTTGATAAGAACAAAGGCAACCCCCCAAAAAAGTTATCCATCTCTCTTACGCCTTCGACAATTTCAATGGAGTCCCATTTCGATTTCGAAACCACAACCTTGAGCACTCAAATCAACGGCATGGTTATTATAGGGTATTTTTAAAAGTTTGGTAGTGATTGGTTTATAAAATGTTCATGGTTATTAAAGGGTATTTTTAAAAGTTTGGTAGTGATTGGTTTATAAAATGTTTTTTATTTTGAATTTTTAAAAAATTATTTTTATATTAACATATAAAAATGATTTAAAATATATTAATTTAAAATAAAAAATAATTATATATATAAAAAACACTTTCTACCTATATAGCTGAGCATTGCCTAGTCTCATTCTACAATAATCTTCATGTTTATATTAATTGTTGTGTTTGCATCATATATATTATTAGTAAATGATTAGTGGGTTCGGACAAAGGTTATTATCTCCAAATAAAGTTCTAGGAAATACATTTATAAAAATTTATTTTAAAATTATCATGAAAATATCTTTTTTGTATTTGTTTTTTTTATTCAGAAACACTAACAAAATACAACCCCAAAAATCGTTTTTTTAATTCAGAATTACACAATAAAATTATATTTTGCACGCTTAACATTTATGGTAAATAGATATTAGCATATCTTGAAAACATGGATTTGGCAATTCGATTATATTGTTTTTGCATGGACGGTGAGAGAGATATATAAAACTCTAAAATATCTTCATGAGCATATTACATTAATGATTATCTTTGTACATATACACATTGTGTTATTAATTAATTAATTAATTAAACTGTGTGCGTTGTAGCCCATGAGTTAAAATATTGTGATCTTGGTGGTTGAGTACACCACCTCCTAGCTAGAGGTCCACCTTGACTAGAACCACCAAACTACTTATGATCATATACTATTTATTAGCTCTCTCTCTCTCTATATATATATATAGGCCATTGGTGGTGATGGTTAGGATATGAAAACGCAACACCAAACTTCAATTATTAAAGAATGTATTGTGTTCTTATCAAGCTATATCATGTGTGTAGCAATGTCAAGGCTCTCGTGCATGGATGGTTAATTAGGTGTTTTTTTCAACAAATTTATGAATCACATCACACCAAGTATATATGATTGGTGTATGGTTTCTTGATTCCCTGTTGATTGAATACGTTTTTGGGTTGTTGCTGCCAAACTTTCATGTGTTGAACCCACGTTTTTGGGTTTTTGTTGCCAAACCTTCATGGGAATTAGGGTTAGTAGGAAAAGAGCGTTCTACATCTCAAAATCAACCTTGCTTTTGGCTTTTCTCGAGAGCAAGTTAGCCATTGCCAAGTGGGAACCAAATTCATGTAATTTGTGAACAAAATCCTGTAAGTAATGTTAGATTCTCTTCATTTCTTCAAAACTCGAGCCAAATACAATGAATTTTGGTGGTAGCTAGAGGACATTGATAATTGTAGCAACCTCGTTAGAAAAGTTAATGCTAGCTACAATGTCATTTCCCTAACACTCGTGGATCATATCCTAAGATCGTGTTGAAGAAGAAAAAAATCCAAAGGCTGAGAGGCCGGTGGTCAGTCAAGAAGAGAAAGCAAAGCTTTCTCCATAGCTTTCAAGGTTTGTTAGAGCTTGACAATGACCTAATTACCAATCATGTTGAGAAAAAATTAATGGCAAGAAAGAACAATTAGTGTTTATCATCCAAAATATCTCTTAATTTAGTCGTAAACCTAATCCCCACTCATGATGATTAAGAGGATCTAACACTACCCAACAAGCATATTATATTTTATATATGTATATATATTATGTCATGGAGGCTTAGGACAAAAGTCATTCTCTTAACTTGTAAGAACTGTGCTTGTTTTCAATCATTTTGTTAACTTGGATTTTCTTTCCAGAATTAAAAGAGGATAATTATCTTCTCTCACGACTTGAGAGGGCTTGGATGCTTGAAAACTAATAGTCAAGGTGCATAGGCTAGGATAATATATAGAATGTTTCCGTGTAAATCATGATGAAGGAGATATTTTAATTGACAGTTTATGGATTAACTAATTAAATGCCTCACAATATTATGTTTTAGTGGGTGTTTAATATTGTGGTTTGTGTATAATATTTTTTAAAATTAATTTTATTCTGAAAATATATTAAAATAATTTTTTTATTTTTAATTCAAGAAAATTAATTGCATTAATACTAAAATCAATAGTTTGTTACATCAATTTATTAGGTTAATATAAGAAATTACTGAGTTTTAAAATTAGCTTGTTACATCAATTTTAATTGCATTAATTTTTTACATTATGATATAAAATTAAAGTTTTAAGCTGAATTAAAAACATATAAAATTCAGTCAAATTTGGTCGACTTGATTCGGTTGATTCATAATTTAATTAATTTAGCTAGATAAACTTAATTTTTTTAATAAAATAAAATAGTATCATTTTAATAAAATAATTAAGTTAATAATCATGAATTGACTTGACAACCTAAGGCATTTTCCTCCACGTAGATTAGATCAGTTAAGACAGCTATGCTCAAAATGTCCAAATTTTACGATGCAAAATTGCAAATTACAAAGTGGATGTTAAATGGGCTCTGGTCTGGGTCATGAATCAGCTAATTAAGAGCCCAATTAAGCTTTTCCGAGATTATTTTACCACGTGTCCAATCCTTATTACCAAACTGAACTAAGGTGACGTGTGACATTAGTTTTCATGATATTTTTTTTATTTTTAAATATATTAAAATATTATTTTTTATTTTTTAATATTAACCTATTATTTTCAAAATAATATGTAAATAAATTAAATAATTAAATAAATTAATTAAAATTTATAAAAAAAATGGTATTAAATTAATTAAATAATTAATTAATTAAAATTTATAAAAAAAATGGTTGAACCACATAATATTCCAAAAAATATTAAAATAATATTTTTTTATTTTTAGAAATTATTTTATATTAACTTATAAAAATGGTATAAAAACATAAAATATATATTAAAATAAAATAAAATAAAATAAAAAACTTTTCAATTTTTCAAATGCATTTCCAAAACACAATACTGTCAAAGCAGTACTAAAATAAGAAAAAAACTGCACCTCGTATTTGCCCACCTTGTAAAACCCTGGAACCCTAAAACCCACGTAATTAACAGAAACTCTGAAATAACAATTTATGGATAAATTTATGACGAAATAGAAAAATCTAAATATGGGATCTGAAATTGAAACCCTGGAGGAGAGATTGAACTCGTTTCTGGTGCAGCTTCAAGCAGAATGTAGGGTGTTGGAGAGAATGGTGTACAAAAATAAGAACCAGCATAGAAGATGCTCTTATTTTCAGTATCTACTAAAGGTAAGTAATTGCTAGACTTGTTGAGGTTTAAGTGTTCTTTTGTTGATTAGGTTTCTGGGTTTTGTTTGGTTTCTGAGAAAACTGAGAAAGAAAGGAGAGAGCTTTATACTTTTTTGTTCTGTATTAAAGGAGAAAGCTTTGTACTTTTTTGTTCTGTATTGCTTTTACTCGGAAAGAAACAAGCTTGTTTCGGTTGAACTTATTGGGGTCTTTGAATTTTGAGTCTCTATTTGAATTTTCTTACATTTATGAGGCTAGCGATGGATAGAAGAACAAGAAAATTTTGGGTTTCTTGCCTCTTTTTGGACATCAAATTTGAAGAGAAGTGGAGCCCCTTTGGGGTCTAGTAGCTATCACTGTCAAGTTTGGTGGTGTTTCATTTGCATCTCTATATTTAGATTCTGTAGTATGCTGTATTTTTCTGGCAATTTTCAATTTTTTTTAAAAAAATTATGAGCTCACATTGTTTATATGTCTATTTTTTTGCTTGAGATACTAGGTGAGGAGGGATTTGAGACTTTTGCAATCTATCAAGTTGGAGGAGATAGTGGGTTCTTGCTTCCATGTTATTTCTGGAAGGAAACCTAGACAAAAGGTTCATCTGTTAGAAAGGTACATTATTTTACTTTTTCAAATATTCAGTTGTTCTTTATGGATTCAATTGTGCAAGCTTACACTTTGTCAAGATGTGAATCACATGATGCACAGAGAGGAAAATTATTTCGAAGCACTACAGAAAGAGGATGGAGATTGATGTTATGCTTTTCTTTACTGTAGGTAGTGTTTTGTTCAGGAAAGCAAAATTTTGTTGATTAAGTTTGTTATGCTCTTCCGGATACAATTTGTATATGATATCGAGACATGTCTCATTCTGGCTACCTTTGAAATAATAGTTGTTCTTTAATTCATGAATGTTATGATATTGTTAATATTAACTAGGAGAGTAGCGAGTGTTGTATTAACTTCTATCTTTACCCATTCACAAGGAACAATGAGCATCCTTAGGCCTCTGTGAAATTATGTTGAATATAAAACTAGTAGCAAGGACGGTAGCTCCCTCACGTTCAATCTAATGGAGGTTTGTGTTGTAACACAAACATATCTATCATTTGCCGAACCTGGACATTGCATTGGTGGTTGAATTGGATTAGAGTTATTTGTTATACAACATGAATATCTTTAGGTTTTTCCTTGTGGGTAATATTTTTAGGATTTGTTGTTATTTCATTTGTTACAGTTTGAAGTGGAGAAAATGTGACTCTGGAACACCCAATTTTATGGAGCGACTTCTAGGAGCTGCACGCTTACTGTCACAGGTACATAACTATGGTTTTTGTTTTGCTTTGTTCTGATCTCACTTACTTTCTTCCAGATATCCTGCAGTTAATATTCTTTTCATCTCTCTATAAAAGCAAGGACATTTTGATCTATCTCCAGCACATCTCTTTTGCATCTAGGGTATTACTTTTTAATCATGACCATTTGGAGACGACAAAAATCTGCCTCATAGATTAGAAAGTATTATTGAGGCTTTTCACAATTACACGTGGATACAGTGCAGAGCTAAAATGTATATTCTCAATGTTTGTTGCAGATAGTGGAGCCAATGCTGAAAGCAGCTACGTATCCTTTTTGTCCTGTTGGTTAATGTATAGCTAATTTTATTGTCCTAATCAGTGGTTTTTTTTTTTTTTTTTATCTCTGCTTTATCTACTTGGTCACATTAATTTGGTATTTCAAGCATGCAGTAATTAGAATAATTACTCTGCCGTCCTACATGTGTTCCTGATTCAAGTAATGGCAATGACTATCTTTGCATATTTGCAAAAGTTTTTTCCACATATCATGCTGAATGATATGTGGTTGTATACACACATGCTCCCATGCACTCTCTGGTGCACTTGCAATGAACAAACATAAACACGAGCAAACATATAATTCATGTTGGCATATCCATAGGCGTTTTTGTCATATTTGTTGAAATAGTTTCATTTGCAATCCTATGAGCTTCATTATCTGTTTGCATTCTTGTAAATAGGAATCTACTTTAAAGCTTGTACTCTACCTTGCCTGCTCTTCACCACTCTTTTATTTGTTCTCCTTGCTTTTTCTCTGTAATTTCAGGTTTTAACATATGTTTTTCTATTTCTAGATTTCTAAGAAACCACGAGTTTCCCTTTCTAGTTTTACTACCTTTAATGTATCTCAATTATTTGGGTCTTTGATTTCTTGAGACTACTATGTAAAAGGCAGGCTGCCTGGTTTGTTCTTTTTATTTTGTTGGATCATTCCCTTGACTATGGTGCAGTGATATATCTACTCTACTGGCACGTTCTTTTTTTATGGGATTTTCTCTGACAATTTTGGCTTTGCTTGCACGTCTTCGAGTTTTGGTTCAGCAAGTAAGTTGCCTATCTGTTTCCAGAAACTGCTTGAAGTTCGAAATATTGTAGTGTGAGCCAAGTGTGTTAGTTTACAGCATAAAAAAGCTATGATGTCACATATATGGATATTCTTGAAAATTCCGATCAATATGCATAGTATGCCTTTCTGATATTTGGAAACTGATACCCAGTAGAAAATGGACTGGCTTTCATTAGAAACAGAAGCGCATTACAAATTGAGTCTTGTTAGGATTGTTATTGTGAAAGTAATGATTAGATAACCTAAAGCACAAAGAAAGCATCTCTATGTGTTTAACGGGAGCATGAAGTTTATGCCGCTGCTTATGAAAATCTTTGTGGTTTGCTTCAACAGATATTGCTTGATGTTGTTTCAGTATTCAACATGGTCTCCTCTCTATCCCAAGAGAAGCAATCTGTAAAAATAACACAGGAAGGACTTGAGGTTGGTCAAATTCTTATTTTCTCTGCATGTTCTTTGGGACAAAACATTTTCCTTGGTGTACCTTTTCTTAAATTTTAGTTTCTTCACAAATTGATGCAGGTGTTCAGGGAGTACTATCCAACAAATGAGGAGTTTGTCACTCTGGAGTGTGTGTGGAAGACAGACAAGTTTGTTTTGGTTGAGAAAACACACAAAATAGATGTAAAAGTTCAAGATGGAGGTCTTGGAGATAGTTCTATTGAAAAGTCAGTTCCACGTTATTGGACTATCGAGTCTTTTCTAGGAGGTAACAATATTCAGGGCAAGTTCTTGTTTCGGTTTCTTTCCATTTCTGTTGCCCTACACTTTCCAACATATTCCCATCCCCCTCCCCAGTGGCCACCCTGTGGTCAATTTTCTTTATGTATCTTTTCGGCCACAGATTCCACACAATTTAATAACATCCCTGTTTGTGAATGATGGATTTATAATTATGCTCCTGCACAGAGGCATCAATCAATCTTCATATAACCGAATCTATGAACTGGAAATCCATATACGATAATATAAGTCTCAGGATTCGTTACCGTCCTGGCCAATTTTAACTCTGGTAAATAGTTGTTTGGGTGTGTTGGGCCATGTTGACTCACTAATGTCAAAAAGGTCTGTTGCAGACAGTGATTCTGATTTCGAGAAGGCTGATGATGATCACACGGCCAAAGAAGATTCCTGTGAAGATAAGCAGCACTTGTTTTCAGGCCCTTCTGTTGAGAGTAGTGAGCATGGGAATCAAGTTGAAGGTGATGTTGAATGGGGAGACAATCCAATCATTTCAGAATCTCCTCGCAAGCAACTCCCTCCAGAAGATAGCCTTGCTGCAAAATCAAGCTCGCCTCCAAGCTCAAAAGTTTTGACACCACAATATGGAGCAAGGCAAGTGGCTTTTGTCTCGGTAAAAAGACCTGCACCCTCAACAACAGCCTTCGTCTCTGTCAAAAAACCTACAACTCCAACTTCACATATAGAAGTTCCTCATTTCAAGGAAATTGAAGACACTAGTATCAAGGATGACTCCATTTCTAATGTGCTCGCTGGTGGTAATCCCAAACAGATTCTATTTTGATGTTAAAAACGAATCAAATAGATAATTGTCTAGATTGTAAGATGTATTTTACAGTCTTGCTTTTTGCTAAGATTCTGTCGGAAAATATTTCTTACACTATTTCCATGGAATATAACTAGAAAAAAAAAAGAATAAATAAGGCGAGCTAAATTCTGTCATGATTCCACGAGATTTTTTTTTTTTTATGGAAATCAGATCAGTATAATTGAAAGCTTGTTAAAGTGATTCCATAAAACAAATGATGATATCATATAATATAATTTCATGTATCAAGGTTTTCTGTGCCTATTATTTTAAAGAAAATTGGGATCAAAATAGTTTTGGATCATCCATCCAATTCACTGATAGGTAGGCGTAAAACTAGTCTTGTTCCACTCACTTACCATTCCTGCAAATTTAATTTTACTTTGCGTGATCAATAAGAGGTTATAATTGCTTGATCAAAATAGTTCTAGGGTTTTGTGCAACTAGTTTAGATTTATTAGTTTTTAATTTTCAAATTGATCACTTTTCATAACACTTTCTATGATTATGCCTGCATTTATTAAATTTGAATGTTTGTATCTGTATTACAAATTACTAGTAGCTCATTTTAAGCCATTTTGATTGAAAGTAGAACCAAATTCAATGATAATTACAAATCAATTAATATTTATTTTTTAAAAAAATTATAATTATTTTCTCTAAATCATTAATTGAAATTCATAAAATTTCTTTAAATAATATTCAAATCAATTAAAATAGTTCACTAGAATAACTTTTAAAACATTTGTGGTTGATGAAAAACACATAGCTTCTCCAAAATTGTTGGATCAAATAATCATTCATATGCTAATTAAAAGAATACGAGACAATGACACCTTTGAAATCTAAGAATTAGCTAGATTCTTGGTCAATATGTTACCCGGAGGTTAAATTATTTTTTTTTACCTTAAAAAATGTTGTGAAAATGTTAGAAATTAAAATAATTCAATGCATGCTAGATGAAATACTTTTAATATGTTGAGATAGTGATATGATCAATAATATTATTTTTTAAAAAATATTAACATGAAAACATATTAATTTAATACAAGTTACCTATGATTAATTTACAATCTGAGACATCAGACTGCTGTGATAATGGAATTCAAATTAAAAAAAAAATATAAAGCCTATTTCTAATCAATCAATTATTTTAAGCTAAAAATAAAAAAATATTCAACTAAAAAAAAAATTAACTTGGATAGAACTAGATTGATAGCTCACACTACATTGCAAGTTGAACCAAATTATCCCCTAGTATATAAAACAAGAGCAATGATAGTGTTTTTAAAGAAGTATAACCAATCTAAGACTTAGATCATTGACTTGATTAAATCCAATAAATCCAGTAAATTTAATAATCAAACAAAAAAATTATAAGTGATCAATTATAAAAAAATGAGTTACTAATATCATGTTTAGAAGGAGAAGAAAAAAAATCCTTCAAGAACTCACCATAGCCAGCAGCCCACCACAAAATAGATCTTAATAAGACGATTCTGATACTATTATAAAAAATTGCATGTTAACACCAAAAAAGATTGCATGCTTTTCTAGAATAACGACTTAAAAGCAAAATAAATAAAATATCATGAAATGACCATATCATTCTTATATTTAAATAATGTATTTAATTTAACTCAAAACCAAAATTTCTTTTAATAAAGTTAAATTTAATTAAAAAAAATAAAATAAAAGGACCTAAGATATCTTAGGTTATTTTCAAAATTAGTGAAAAATTATATAGAATGTAAAAAATTAAAATAAAACTCATGCAAGATGAAATTGAAAAAATATGAGTTAAAAAAAACAAAAAAAATAAACCTAAATAATTTTTTTAAACCTAAGTTAATCTTCAAAATTCAAAATCCATTAAATTTTAGACTCAAGTTCAATCAAGAAACTCAATTTAATATTGTTGAATGATGAAATTGAAAAAAATATATATATTTAAAAAAAAATTCAAAGTAAAAAAATAGAAATAAAAAATGAAGAAAGATGAAATTGCAAAAAAAAATTAATTTTAAAAATAATCTCAAATAAAATAAATAGTAATAAAAAAATAAAAACCAAATTTATCAAATAAAAAAATTTAAAGATGATATTAAAAACTTATTTCAATTCTATACATTAATTCAAATAAAAAATCAAATGAAAAGAACAGAGATTAAATCTTAAAAATTAAAGAGCTACTGAGGCCAAGCGTAAGGCATTTTTTTGCTATTATAAGTTGCTGCACACGCTGCTTGAACATAACAGGGCGACTTGACGGTGAGTGCAATGCCCGTTCCATCCATTTTTATATATATATTTATTAAAATAGAAGATTGCCCATAAGATCGTATGATAATAATAAAAAAAAAGAATGAAACCATAAATAAACCCCTAGAGTTAAGTTAAAGAAATCCTGATTTTTTAATAGCAATACAGTCACTGAAAAAGCTTCTATATTCAAATTTAAAAATTATTTGTTTTTAAGAGAAATTAAATAATTGTGCTGTGAAAAAACACAAAAAGACTAAATTATCCATACTCAAGTTTATAATGACTATTATTTCTAATAAACAATTTAGTTTTTTTAGAAAAGTAAAATATTTATTTTATTATTATAATTCACATGAAGTATATTTACTATACTCTCTCCACAAACTTTAGTGTTATTGTGGCGAACTAGAATTCTTAGAGTTTCGTATTTAGAATTTTCCAATATGAGGGTTCAATAAATAATTTTATTTTTATTTATCGTTTGATTTCCCATTAAATTATTTTGTCAAGATTTTTTCAATAATGTTTTTGTAACATTATCCTTTATATAATTGATTAATTTGGATAACTTAACTTTAATTCTAACAGAACTCTAATTACCACCATTCTGTATGGTAGGCTTCTGCTCTAAATAAATATTTCATTTATTAGCTACTTCATTTATAAATTCTATAATAATAATAATAATAATTTAGGTTGATGCACTAAACTGTATTTATTTTTTTGAAGTATTTTTATTTAAAATATTTAAAAAATAGTTTATTATTTAAAAAAAATTATTTTTAATATTAATGAATAAAAAACATTATTTTTTTAATCAAACATTGTGGAGACCTTCCAAACTGCGCCTAAAAATGTACCGGAAAGAAGTCATCTCTCCTCTGGAGCCACTCACGTCATCATTCTGACACCGACCAGGGAGCAAAGTTGGATTTTATGGGGGCATGATGAACCTATCACGCCGCTGTTATCAGATAATTTTGTGTCATTACCGATCATAATCTCAAGTCAGAACCAAAACATATGCAGCGAGCAACATGTGAAGGAGAGAGCAGGTAGGCAAAAAAAGAAAAGTACAGTGGTTAGCAAATTAAATGTTTTAAGTGCAAGCACATGAAAACAATGACAATCTCCATCTAATCTATAAAATCCAGTGCTCTTCGCTCTAGATAAAGAACATGAGGTGAAGAATTCGAGTGAAAACTCCGAGTGAGTATAAAGCCAATCACCAGATGGCGCTATCTCAAAGCAGTTTGCCCACCAAGACAGAGACCATCAACCAGCTCTCTCCATCTCCAAGCCTCCTTCAACTGAACAGACACAACATGCGTAAGTCCAGCGCCATGGCTTCAAGCGCCTATGAAGATATGGGTGAGCAAAACCCTGTACAAGTAGCCACGAGAGGCACTGTTGGGTCCCTCGTAATGCAAGAACTCGAGTACTTCAGCCAGCTCGAATTAAGCCATGGAAGATCAAAGAAGCCTCAGCCCCTTATTACCGCCCTGGCTTCTACTGGTAGTCAATCCAAAGCCACTCTTGGATCTGCACTTACAACCCCGAAAAAGAAACTGCAAGGAGGAAGCAGGCGTCTACCGAGAATTTGTTCGGTTGTGGAAGTGTCTGATAGCAGTCGGCCAGTTAGGATTTCAGGATTCAGTTATAGAAACCTGAAATCTGAGGTCAAGAAGCTGCAAGCTTAGACAGTTCTCTCAGATAGCTTTGAAAAACCAAGCTTCTTGAGTTTACTTGTTATAGGGTTAGCCCAAGCTCTATCTGGGTTACCACATTTTATGTCCACGATTTCCACAATTTTAGTTGCTTTCCTGTCAGATTTCTCCCTACTTGGCGTTCTATCCAAAATAATATTATCAGAGCCCAGCATCGGCATATGATGGGTGCTTTTTTTGAAGCTTTTCATTTTCGGACTAGTTTCAGGGCTTCTGCGAGTCATGCCGCTGCTGCTTGCTTCATCTAATGATTTTCTTGCTTGTAGTTTTCTAGGAGTAGTAGCACTACAGGGAACCGAAACCAGAATAGTTCTAGGCTTAGTTTGAACAGATGCTGATGCTTGTGGGGAGGGTTTAATTGATTCCAGCTCCTTTGTTATCAGAGCACCAATTGTTCCGGTGGTACCCACCCTGGTAGATCCTCCACCTCCCTTGATAGCTTCTAGTTTCTGAACCATGTTTCTATTTCTGTTCAATCAGAAGTATGAGCTCTATCCACTAGTGTTTTGACATTAGCCTTTAGAGCTTGTTGGGATAGTTGCAGCCAAAGAGTTTCACAAGCCTGTTATGAAATAGACACCTGCATGTACGTGATACTTCTTAGTTGAAGAAATCTGCACATATTTTTAGCACTAGAGTTCTGGTTTTGAGACCATGCCAACAAGTGAAGAGCTAAAACACACAAACACACACACAGAAACAACAAAATCTCTAGTAAACTAGATGGCAGATTTAAATGCAGAATGCTCAGCAGCGTCATATCATCCCAACGATGAGAGTGATGAGTTTTTGATCGAAACAAATATTGCAAGAAGAACTGACTAGCTACAAATCAGATTAGTGAATGTCTTCCCAAAAGTGTTAACAGGAAGAAACGGAAATGGTTTATTTGGCTCCTAAGAAAACAGGAGGTATAATCTAGCAACTGATAGCATTCATCAAACATGAGCTTGGACAAAAATGAGTAGAGATCCAGCAACCTGTAACACTAGTGATAAGTTCATCAAAGTTCCTATTAACATGCTCAGTTAGGATCCAGAAATTGTAGGGATCAAAACATGATCAGCAATAGATATTGAACGCATATTTGTATGTAAAATGCAGAAAGCAAAACGTACCGCAAGATCAGATAGATAGATTTATCCAGATTTCAGAAACCATCAATATCATTAAGATGACCCCAAAAAAACCCCAAATGAAACAAAAGAACCCCAACAACCTACAAGTCAAACCGCAAACAATCCAATGCATCATAGGAGATGGAGATAAAAAAAAAATGATCACAACCAAGATCAAAAGCAAGGCAATCCTGTGAAACTAAGATTTTTTTTTGGCCAACCAAATTCAAAGACAACACCAACAACAATCAAGAATCTGACCTTGAAACGAAACCCGGAGTGGTGGATAGAAACTGGGGATCCTTGCATTAAAAGTTCATGCTATTTTAGGTTGATTTAAGAATCATCACGTGGGATTATGCGCATTCCAAGGAGATATCTAATCCAAGGTCAAACTTTGTAATGAACTCTAAACTTTTTACGAGGAGTGCTTTTGTGTCTTTGTCTACGTTAATGTCAGAGACTGGTCAAAAGGAAGAGCAACCAATCATGTCGCAGTGAATTCTGACTCCTGCGGTAAAGACCAGACAGCAACAGCTTGTGACCTGTAGATTAGCAAATAGCAAATAGCTAGCTACCGTGTCGTTGTCATGGACTGAAGCTAAGAAAAAATTCATGTCCCAATGAACCCAATTTTCGTGGGGTTTAATGACAGAAATTTATTTTTGATAGAGACAAGACTTCTAAAACAAGGAATAATTGATAATTTTAAGACTTGAGATGGCTTAACAATTGATTTGCTGTGCATAAACCAATATCTTTATATCAGAAAACCGGTGTTGTTTTTCTCATCCATTTACGTCTTTGATTCTTTACAAGTATCTGTAATCCCTGCAACTTGCTTGAAAAATATTGCAGTCTTGTGAGCAATACAGAGTTAGGATTATTTGCCAGGGATATTAAAAAATAATATAAGATTTATTGTATATAAGTTGTAAAAAAAACTTGGATGATTTAATTTTATTTAAGTAATTTATTATAAATATATAATGATTTTTATATAAAATAAAATATTTGGAGCATTATCAAATTAAGACAAAATAATGAAGTTAATTTTATTTTTATGATGCATCTATTATTTTAATGTTATTGATCTTTATATTCAAGTTATAGATAACTTTTCAACCAATAAAACTAAAATCGATGAGAATAATTTTTACCAGTTAGTAGATATTCAAACATTAAATATTAATACAGCCCTAAATTAAAGTATACCCATTGAATTTTATATTGTTGATTAACTGGGTATTCCTAAATTTAAAAATAATTGCTTGAATCTCTAATTAAATGAACAATTTCAATTCTAGTAAGAAATTGCTCGCTAATCAATGCAATTTCTTTGTAAACTAAAACACATTGAGATTGCTTAATCATAATTTTAATATTATAAATTGGAATTGGTTCATTAGGCTATGAGTTATCAATATTTAAAAAAAAATAATTATATTTTTTTCATGATTCAACCTAAAATCAAAACATATATCGTGAGAAAAACTTAATAATTTTGGTGATTCTATTAAAAAGAAAAAAATAAAAAAAATAAAAATATAATCAAAACAAACCAATAAAATATATATATATAATTAAAAAAAGTTATTGTAACAAGAATTCAAAAAATAATTGTTAGAACTAGAGATCCAAAAAAAAGAAGCTAAAATAGTAAAATTATAAAAAATCTCATTAATTTTTTAATAAACATCTCAAAATCAAATAAAAATATAATTTAAATTTGAGCTATTGATACCTAATTAACTGGTTTTTTTAATAAAAAATAAATTAATTAGTATTGCTTCAATCTCTCTGAAAAAATTCTGATTGTGATTTATATCTTTATTTTTGTTTTTAACTGGCTGCACTGCTATAGGCATTTATATCAGGGTAGCAAAATACATTAATGACTTTATTTTTATTTTTCAGCGAAGATACCATAAAATCAATAGCAAAGTTAAAGGAATTCAAGAGTAAAGTAAAGAATAGCAAATATATTTACTATAAGAAGGGTTACCTCTTTAAAAAATATTATAGCTCCTCATATTTAATTGCCAAATAAATAAAAAAATTAAAATATCTTGTAAGGGCCCGGACCCGGGCCCATGCTTGCCCCTCTTTCGTTCCACCCCTGCTCGTGAGGCAACCCACTTGATAAATGCATCTCGAGTTATAGTATCTTGAAGAACAATAACACGCGAAGACACACTGGTAGATGGGGCCCGCGCTATACTGCTTGCTGGCATAACATATACTCGGCTAATTTAAATAAAACAGATAAAAATAAAGTAACATTATAAAAAATTAATAACATCAAAAAATAAAATAAAAATCGACTCAAGTACATTTGAATTAATATGTCTTAATTAACATGTCAAGTTTGAGACTTTATTATGATACCAAAGAGACTCCGTTAAAAATAAGTTAAATTAAATTATTAAATATTTAATTATTAAATAGTACAATATTAAAAACTAAAAAAATAATTAATTAAAAAAATCAATAAAAAAAATTCAAGTTAACTTGAGTTATTTTATTAACCTTGTATATGGCTGAGAAGATCATATAAGAAAAAAAATTAAAAAAAGAGAGGAAGAAAACCAATTCTTAATAAATCAAATGTTTAGTGATAAAATTAAAAAAAAAATTTAAAAATAACTTAAAAAGAACAATAATTAATTTTTATTAATCTTCGAAACCTATAACCCTAATTATAAGCTCGAGATTAACTATGTAGAAGGCAAACCCTGAAAAAATAACGATACAAAGTTCTAAACGAACAAAATGCAAATAAATGAAATTGAATAATAAAATAAAAATGATTAAAAAGAAAATAAATAATAATTAAAATAATTAAGACTAAATAATTTGAAATCTTCATGTTAATAGATAAAATTGAAAACAAATTTTAATTAGAAAAGTGAAAAAAATCAATAAAAAATAAGGATTAAATTTAATATAAAAATTAAATGAAACAAAACTATGAAGAATAAAATTGAAGAGAAAAAATAATTTAAAAGGAGATATACAAACTAAAAAAATAACAATAAAAAAATAATGATCAAATTCAATACTAAAAATAATTTAAAAGACATCTTTATATTATAAGAGGGAGAAAAGAGAGAAAATAAAAAGAAAAAAATTCATCAAAACTCAATTATTATACCACCATGTATACGAGTGACAACATTGAAAAAACAAATATAGCACTTCTAATGTTGTTACAAAAAGCAAAGTTTAGAGGTGAGATGACACCTCGTGTATTGCATAAATAGCTCGAGTGTTATCTACTAATATATGTTCTGGTTATTTTTAAAAAAATAATATTTATGATTATCAAAATATAAAATTGCTCCCAAGTCAACTTAATAATTACCAAAATAATAATTTGAAATTATGTAAAATCCCTTGAATGATAGTTTGAAAAAAAAAAACTTTAAAGAGTAATCTATTCTTTATATTATGCTTTTAAAATATAAAAACACCAAATTATCCTCTATCACTCCTTTGAAAAAACTTCCGATAATAGATTCTTTACCTTGCCTATTTTTTAAGTTAAAAGATCAAATTATTTAAGAATATTTTTACAATAACTAATAAATCCTATAAAAAATACTGTTTTATTCTGATAGCAACAAGTTAATTGATATTTTTTTTTTAAAAAAAAAACAAGATGATAATTATAGTATTAGGGTGAATAGAGAGAGAGAAAAACATGCACCTGGAAATGCAATTTACAATTGATTCACTACATATACACTGGAAGGAAGTCCATAAAATGTACTTATACCATGAACGGTAACCCAATTGTTTACTCCGAGATGAATTTCTCAAACATTTAAGTGTTCTTTATTGTAATAGATTGACTTCGAAAACGAAGGATTCATATCTTAATTCGGGTAGAATGTTTTTTCATTATAAAAACATTATAATAGATGAAAAAATTAGTGTGTTTAGAATCACGGTACAAATTATTTTTTAAAAATATCATAATTACTTAACTCAATAAATTGACTCGGAAAGTTTAGAATTTGTATTGATTATGGACGATAATTTTAATTCAAACTCTATGGATATTAACTTAAAAGAATGAATTTTTTTTATAGTTATTTTATCTTGTGAATAATAAATAATAAATAAATACTATTAAACCCAAATAAAAATAAAAATAATAATAATAATAATAATAATGCGTATGTGACATTTATATTTTTTTCATAGGCTCACACTCAAATACTTTGCATCTAATTGCCAGAAATAAACAAACAAATAAAAAATCTTATATATAAATAAAAAGAAAAGGAAAAAACAATCTTCGGCCCAGCAAAGTTCTAAAGGAGCGTAACTTTACAGGTCTTTAATCATGAACAAGCGACGTGCAATACTAGGCCCGTTGCAACGCCTCCAGTCAAAAATAGAAGCCCAACTTGGATGTCTACAAGTCAAAACTGGAAGCCATTCCTTTCCTTCATTTGCAATGGCTAATAAGCTTAATTTGTTTTTGTATTTTAAAAATAATTTTATGATATTTTTATATATTAATTTTTAAAATATAAATTTTATTTTAATATATTTTAAAATAAAAAATAATTTAAAATAAAAAATATTTTAAAAAGTAATCATCGTTACATTTTCAAATATTTCTAAAAGATATAAAAGCAATTAACTTTAAAAGATATGATCTTTGTCTTGATATTTGTTTTGAGCTTTTAATATTTTTATAAAAATATAAAAATATTATTTTTAACTTGTTTTTAAATCATTTAAAAGTATAAAAATAATTTTAAATTTTTTTTTCTCTTTAAATTCTAGATAAATACATTTTAACCACAATGTTAAACAATAAAATACAATTCTTGAACCCATTTGATTACATAATTTGATGCGATAGTCTAGAAGACTTAAGAGTATAATTTGTATTATATTTTAATTAAATACGATGAGATATTAATATAGTAAAATTTGCTTGTTTTGATTAAGTATACTGTTATTTTAATAAAAATAATTGATTTGGTGTTTTATTAAGTTAACCAATACTTCTATTTTTTTGAAGGCAGCCTCCAAGTTATATGAACTCCAGCAACTTCATTCCCTAAGCATAATATGTTTTTTTTCATGAAGATTATTGCGACAAGATGTAATTTTAGAAAACATGCCATGATTAGAGAATAGTTGACGCAGCTGGAAACTAAAGATATTTTGATTTATTGTAAATTTTAAAGACTATAAATATTATAATTATAAGAAAATACTTAAAATATTTATTTTTGTTTATCGAAATCTCACTTGTCCAAAAATTATTATAATCTTTTAAATAAAAAAAAATACACCCAAACTCAAATAACTGTTTTTTATTTTTTTTATTATAACACATGATAAAATAAAAAAAAACTAAAATTATGTGTTTAATATTGTGTTTTAAAAATATTTTTTAAAAAACTTAATTTTTTAATTTTAATTAATATATTTTTGGTGTTTCCAAATCATTTTGATATACTAATCTTAAAAATAAAAAAAACTTATTTATATATTCAAAAAAATTATAATAATATTTTCAAATACATAGTAATTTTTTTTAATTTTTTTTTATTTTAAATATATTAAAATAAGATATTTTTATTTATTAAAATTAATTTTTGATATTGATAGATAAGTGGTCTAAAAATAATAATAAAATATTAATTAAAAATAAAAAAAGTAATTTTTTTAATTCTTATAAAAACATTTTTAAAATACAATGATAAGCACACCCACCTGATTCTTTTTACAGGAACACTGACAGCGTCAGCTATATCCTCTTTTAAGTCCCCCGAGAGCTTTACTTTTCATCGACTCAAGAGGTAATCATCATCCATTATTGGAGAATTCATGATACGAAATTGTTCTCTCTCTCTCTCTCTCTCCCCTCAATATTAAATTCATATAACTTTTGTTTGTATTTTTCAAAAATATTTTTTATTTAAAAATAAATTAAAAAGTTTTTTATTTTTTTATTTTTTATATCAATACATTAAAAATATTAATTTAATATATTCTCAAATTAATTACAATTTTAAAATGTACCCAAACTCAAGCAAGTTTTAAATATTACAAAATAATATTATTTTAAATTTTTTTTGCACATATCATTTTTCTTCAAAATATAATCCAGATCAGGAGTTATATAAGCTGGGTTTAATTTATTTTTTATTTTAAAATTACTAATTTGATGATTTTTAAATATTTTTAATGATTTTTTATATTAATATAAAAAATAACAAAAATATAAAAACAATATTTTAATTTATTTTTAATAAAAAACACTAAAAAACAAAACACAATTTAAACTGGGTACCAAAGCGAATACCTACAAGGCTACAAGTAAATAACTCATTCAGAAGGGTCCAACTTATGTAGCTGGACTCTCTCGACCCTTTAGATATTGACTTCTTCAACAGTCATACAAATCAATGGTCCAGATCATCTGATCAAAGCTTCAGACCATGGTATGACCCCCACCATGATGATCCCAAAAAGACAACTTGGGAAAAAACAAAGGCTGACGGCTCCTCCTCCTTTCACATCTCAACAGTGATTACTGTGATCTAATCTGTAATTAGCTACTTTGATTTTCAAACAAGCAAAACTCCCTTTTCTGTCTTGCCTCACTCTCTCACGCCTCACAAGATCTCACCTTGTCTACCGTCTTTCTCTTCAACAATTCACATGTCCTCCTCTCCCCAACAAATGAAATCATCTCCAGACCTCACTTCCTTACCTTAGTTCTCACTCTTTCCCTTTATCTCTCTACAAGGTCCCGTCTTTCTCCTCTACACAACCACATTGGCACTTCTCTCTATAAAGCTCCAATCTTTTTCTCTGAAAACCTCCATTTCCTTCGAAACCCATTTTGCATTTCCTTGAAAGAGTCCATTGAGAATGAGTTCACAAGCACCCAAATCAAGTAAACCATCAAAACCCCAGAACCAAAACCAACCCACATCAAGATCCTCCTCTTTATCAACCCATTTGGCCATGGTTGAACAAAAGCAAAGAATCTTAACTAGTCTCTCTAAACTCGCAGACCGTGACACTCACCAGATCGCCCTTGAAGACCTTCGCACAATAACAGAAACAATCTCTCCTGATGCATTACCGCTGTTGCTAAACTCTCTCTATGACTCACTTTCTGAATCCTCCAATTCAAAACCCTCTGTGAAGAAAGAATCTTTGCATTTGCTCTCTCTTGCCTGTCAATCTCATAGAGATTTGACACTACCCCATTTGACAAAAATTATTTCTTGCATTGTTAAGAGGCTTAAAGATTCAGATTCTAGTGTTAGAGATGCTTGTAGGGATGCTATTGGGGTTTTATCAGGGTTGTATTTGAAGGGTAATGGTAGCTGTGGGGATAGTAATGGTGTGGGGCCTATGGTGGGTTTGTTTGTGAGGCCTTTGTTTGAAGCAATGGGAGAGCAAAATAAAGTTGTGCAATCTGGTGCTGCTATATGTATGGAAAAAATGGTGGAGTGTGCTTCTGTAGACGGGGATAATGGTGGTGGTAATGTTTCAATTGGAGCATTTTATAAGCTGTGTCCAAGGATCTGTAAGTTGTTGAATGGACAGATTTTCCAGGCTAAAGCAGCTTTATTGGGGGTTGTAACGAGTTTGTCCCAGGTTTGTGAAACTTGGTTGTTTGATTTTATTATTCATTTTGGCAATATGTAAACTGTGTTGCCTTTTATGATAATTTGTTTGGTGTATATTGTTAATTATGGGAGTCTGTTTGTTTTATGAGAAATTGTGGCTGAAATAAATTTTTTTTTAGGAGCTCTGTTTTGTTTTTTTTTCTTTGTGTGGTTCGAATATATTTTGTTGGGAAGGAGAAGGAACAACTGGTTGTTCTGATGATGTGTGATTGAATCTAAGCTTTCTGTGGTGATTCTGTTGAATGATGAATTGTAGGATACGCTTTTGCCAAGTTTGATAAGTGGTTGTTTTTATGTATGATTTATATGGTTTTTGGCATTGTGCATGGATCATTGTTTGGTCAAGGCTTAATAGCGATTGAAATGAAAGGAATGAGAATTTGGAATTTTGCATTCGTTTTGTTTAATCATGCAATTTGTTTATTCATCTTCACAATCAGCATTGAAGAAAGAAGACATAAATTGTGGCTGGATAAATTTTTTTCCTTCTCCTCTGATCTGTAAACTAAAAGGTTCCGGAGGGAGAGAGAGGGAGAGGGAGACACTACATACTGTATCCTTCAGCCGGCCAAAAACTTGTCAATTTTCGGAATTAGCTAGTCTAAATTTGTGACTTGCTTGAATGGCCAAAAAATGAGAGGAAAGAGACCAAAAGGTTGAGTTTTCTAGCATTACTTAAGAAGATCTGCTCCAAGCATCAATTGATAATCTATAAAGCATGGATTGAAAATTTGGGACATTGGCATATGTTTTCCGTAATCCCTCTCTAAAATCACTTTTGCCTCTTCCTTAACAGCTGCCTTTCCCTGAAATCTCATTTTCTTCCCTGGCATAAACTCTCTTTCCTCTTTTGGTATACTGCCCATTTCTCTGCAAACCATACAAAATGAACACACAAGTATTCAAATCCCCTAAACCTGTGAAATGCTCAAACCAATCTCCTACCAAATCCTCCTCAGCAGTATTTTCTTTTTCCATGCAGTTAGCAAATATTGTACTCAAGCAACAAATCTTACTTTCTCTTAAACTTGCTGACCATGACACCCATCAGGTTGCCTTAGAAAAGTTCCATTCCATTACTCAATCCCTGCCCCCAGGCAGTTCCTGTGCTTCACAACTCCCTCTATCAATCCTCCTCTGACTGCACCAATAAACCCATTATCAAAATGGTTTGCTGCCAATGTCATCATGATATAAAACTACCCTGTTTAACCAAAATCATTTCCCACATCATCAAAAGGTTGAGAGATTCAGATTCAAGTGTTAGGACTGCTTGTTGTGACACATATTTTGTTGGGGTTACATTTGAAGGATAGAGTGGGGTTGTTGGTTGAGCCATTATTTGAGGCCATGCAGGCGCCAAACAAAGGTGTGCAATTGGGTGCTGCTATGTATATGGTGAAGATGGTGGAATGTGCTGCAGCAGATAGCGTAATTATGGGGGAATTTCAGAAGCTACGCCCTAGGATTTGATGGTTGTTGAATCGTAAGAATTTCCTGGTCAAGGCCGTGCTTTTGGTGTTTTGAAAAGTTTGTTGCAGGTTTGGGCAATGTCATCCAGTTATTTATGTTTTGGAAGCGTAAAATATTTTCTTTTGGTGAGAAGGTTGATGTTTGATTGAAAGAATTAAAAGGAGATGAGAATTTAGAGTGTGGCATGACGTTTGTTACTTTTTTTTTTTAATTTGGTTTAGGTTCATAATTTATCCTACAAATTGTAGCTCTTGAGAGAGAAAAAGATTGAAAACCTCAACCTGTTGGTGTAAATTCCAAATTGTTGCCATGATAATAAATTAGTTAGCTTTCTCTGATTCCTGCTTATTTCAATTCAGTACTTTTTAAGCTGTTTGAAGTGCCATTCAATGAACTAGCTTACTGGTGTTTATTGAAGCTACTTTAATTGTCTTGAGATTATGAATTAGCATAACTCAAATTAGATAGTTGTAAATTCTAGCGAAAACGAAGCAAAATCCAGGAATTTTATTGAAAGTTGTGTTTTGTTGCAGGTGGGATCAATTGCACCACAAGGCTTGGAACCATTGTTACAAAGCATTCATGACTGCCTCAGGAGTACAGATTGGGCAACTCGTAAGGCTGCAGCTGATGCGTTAACTGCCTTAGCATTGCATTCGAGCAGCTTGATTGCAGATGGAGCTGCTATTTCCACTCTGACTGTGCTTGAGGCTTGTCGTTTTGACAAGGTACCTTATTTGAACTGTTTTCCCACTACATGCTGTTTCTTTGCAGGTTCTTTTTACTGGATTAATGATTACTCTTGGTTATCTCACTATAATAATTTTCAAGATCAATGGGCTTACCTTGGTTTTTATGATTGTATTGTTGAATTCATATTGGATGGTCTGATGCTTTCATTTTATTTAATGTTTCTTGTAACCTTGTCAAGGCTCAAATTAAGTTGCATTTAATGTGCATACTTAAGCGAATGCCGGAACAGTTAAAAGATGAAAAAACCAACAGAGCTCTTATTTTATTTAATGTTTCTTGTAACATTGTTGAGGCTCAAATTAAGTTGCATTTAGTGTGCATAGTTAAGCGAATGCCGGAACTGTTAAAAGATGAAAAAACCAACAGAGCTCCTCCCAAGTTTTGTTTCTCTGGATTTAGAAAAAAATTCTAATTTTTTATTTTGTTAAATTGAGATTGACTTGGAAAAAAAATTGTGGTTACTTAATTTTTATCCTTTTCAAGCATCAAGTGCTCCTCCTCATTTGGTGAAGACAGGCCTTCGTTTTTCTCTTATTAATTTAATTTCATTCCTATAAAATTTTTATTGAATTCATATATGACAGAAGAAAATTCAACAAATCCTATAAAATCTGCATTGAATTTCTGGTATGAAATGTCGAAGCTAATGAAGGATAGGAAGGGCATTTCTGAACTGTTCTACTAGCTGTCACTTAACAAAAATTTATCCTTCTCGTGGTTCTTATATCATTGATTTATGTTGTTGTGTGGTCTTTAGAGTTATATGTTATTATAGTTTTAAGGATGAAAAAGCTTATGCTTTTACTAAAATGCAATGCTTAAGAATAATGGAAAACAGGTTGAAGCTTCTTGTTGCTTCCTTCTGAACTATTATTGGGTCCATTTAATTACCATTTATTGGCATAACAGATAAAACCTGTCAGAGATAGCATGACAGAGGCCTTGCAATTGTGGAAGAAGATTGCTGGGAAAGGAGAAGGTGTCCCTGATGATCAGAAAAGTTCCTCTCAGGGTGAGTATTTCTGTAATATTTTTCTTTCTGTAAATGAAGCTTCAAATATCTCCTTTACTTCTTCACCATTTTCTTTATAATTAATGTTTAGATGGAGAGCGTCATGAGTCTGCAGAGTTGTCAGATAAGAATTCAAATCCTAGTGACAGAAGAAAGGAGTCATTCTCTAGGGATGCATCCAATGGTACTTCTCCAGCCAAAGATTCAGCATTAAAAAGCAAAGGTGGAAGCATTCCTGACAAAGCAGTTGTAATATTGAAAAAGAAAGCTCCTGCCTTAACAGATAAAGAATTAAACCCAGAATTCTTCCAGAAATTTGAAAAAAGAGGTTCTGGTGATTTGCCAGTCGAAGTAATAGTTCCTCGTAGATGTCTCAATTCTTCAAATTCAAACAATGAGGAAGAATCAGAACCAAATGATTCTGAATCAAGGGGAAGGCCAAACCGCATGGGAAACAGCCAATCAGATGATATTCATGGAGCTTTCAACAACAAATTCCGTACCATGGAGAGAGGAGTTACTGGAAAAGATTTAAGAACCAGAGCATTTGATGATGAGAGGCTTGACATAAACCAGAGGGAGTCTTCTGGCAGTCGTGCAGGTTTCTCCAAATCTGATGGTCAATCTGAAGGATCCTTTGTAAATAATAAAGGAAATTGGTTGGCCATCCAGAGACAGTTATTACAGCTGGAGAGACAACAGGCTCATGTCATGAACATGTTGCAGGTCTGCATATTATTTTACATTTAAGGAAATTGTTCTCATGCATGTTTTGTTTTGCTAATGAGATGCTTGATGTTTTAGGACTTCATGGGTGGGTCTCACAACAGCATGGTAACTTTGGAAAACAGAGTTAGGGGTCTTGAGAGAGTTGTTGAAGACCTGGCACATGATTTGACAATATCATCAGGCCGCAGAGGCAATAACTTTGCTATGGGTTTTGAGGGATCTTCTAATAGACCTTCAGGGAAGTATAATAGCTTCTCTGACTACTCTAGTACCAAGTACAATGGGCGGGTCCCTTCTGGGGAAAGGTTTTCCCAATTGGATGTTACAGCTTCAGGCATGAGAGGAAGGGGCTCTCATTGGAGATCCGATGCATCTGATTCTTGGGATTTTCCCACATATGGTGCTTCCAGGAATGGACAGGCTGGTTCAAGGAGAGCTCCAGGTGGTGGTTCTTTGGATGTCAGATCACCTAGATCAGAACATGAAAGTGATCAGTTAGGCAGCAGGAGAGCTTGGGATAAAGGGGCTGGACCTGTTAGGCATGGTGAGGGACCTTCTGCTAGAAGTGTCTGGCAAGCCTCAAAGGATGAAGCTACCTTAGAGGCCATTAGGGTGGCCGGGGAGGACAGTGGGTTAGCTCGGACAGCAAGAGTGGCCATCCCTGAGATGACTGCAGAAGCTTTGGGAGATGATGATTTTGGGCAAGAAAGGAACCCTATCTGGACATCATGGAGTAATGCAATGGATGCCCTCAAAATGGGTGACATGGATACAGCTTTTGCTGAAGTAATTTCCACAGGGGATGATCTCTTGCTTGTGAAGCTTATGGACAGATCAGGTCCTGTGGTTGACCAACTTTCCAATGAGACTGCACGTGAAGTCTTGCATGCTATTGGACAGTTTCTAATGGAGCAGAACTTGTTTGATATATGTCTCTCTTGGATTCAACAGGTATGGGTTTCCCTCCACTGAATATAAATGCGAGTTGCTTCATTTGAGTGATTCCTTGCGCAAACTTGTAGTAATAGGCTAATAGCATAAATAACATGTGGAACGCTCTGTAAGTCAAGAGTATCTGGTTGAGAAATGTTTATAAATTCCCTCTAGAGCTGCTACAGAAAATTGCTTGGAGTGCATAATAAAAACAGTGAAAAAATTAATGCCACACACACCCTCCTCTTCTAGGCGTCATAGAAGGTGCCTATAACCCATTATGTCAGTAAAAAATTGCTGCCACACGCCCACCCTTTTGAATCATGCATTGATAAATAACATATGTTGTGCCTGGGTGTGATGTAATGGAAAAGAGAAAAATGTGTAGCTAATCACATATGGCATCAGGTATGGACTTGTCTTAATGTTTGTTGTTTGGCATTACATCAAACCCACTATAATACCTCATGTCCCCCCGGCTCAATACAAGCTGGGAAAAGGAGATCATATATTTGTCCGATATCTCACTCTGGTTTGATTGTGCTTGTTTTTCAGTTGGCAGAAATTGTGTTAGAAAATGGATCAGATGTCTTTGGCATTCCCATGGAACTGAAGAAAGATCTTTTGTTGAATTTGCATGAAGCTTCTACCTCGATAGAGCCCCCAGAAGACTGGGAAGGTGCGGCACCTGACCAGCTTTTGTTGCAGATGGCATCAGCCTGGGGAATTGAAATACAACAGTTTGAGAAGTAATCAATGGCTGAAGCAGCTATTTTGCGCTAGGATACTGTATTTTCATAAACAAACTGACCGGGGTGATCTGGTTATACGTCCTGAATTTTACGAATTAAATGTAAATTGGAAGACAAGTTTTTCAAACAAACATATGGGTCATATGGATTTAATTCAAGTTCAATGGGGCATTAATGTATGGGTTTGTTCAACCTGAAAATCAATTCATTCTTTTGTGCAGCTGGAAGGATGCTGGTTATGGAGAAACTTCATAGTTCATACACTCACGTGTGTGTGGTTATTGAACAGATAAACAGCTTCACTCACGCGTGTGTGGTTATTGAACAGATAAACAGCTGCAATATTACCATAACTATTTTTCATAACATCCGGGTCAATCTTTTACATGCTTGATGCAATTGCACTAACACTAACTCCTAAACTCACCACTCACTAGAGATTTTACAGGTTGCTTAAAATAGCATCTATATATATAGGACTTCATGCATGTCCATCCTCACCATGCATATGAGATTTGAAGATGCCAACGAAGCAGGACAGAAAAACAGCCTCGCCTATTCATGGCCGAAACAGTGCAAACACATCATGAAATGCAGCAATTTGACTTCATGGTAGCTGACTAGCTTGTATTGAGAACGGCTCATGAAGCAAAATAGTTTCAAGAATGGAATCTGCCTTGACATCGAAAATGTGAACTCTGCTGGAATATCGAACTCCATTCTCAAGGTAGGAGAAACCTCAAAATAACATTTCACAACCCCAATGAGATCCGATTGTCGCAATGGCACCATATACCTACTTGGCGGAATACCAGTTTTGAGCACACTTTGCATCAACAGCTAGGTCCACCTTAAGAAAATTCTTGCCACCAAAGGGCTTGGACATGCAATCGACAACTATGGCCTTGGCAACCTCAGCTGACTCGGTTGGTCCTTCCAAAATCACTTCATCATGAACCTGTGTTTTTTATAATGGCATGCTGTTATGTAATGGCATGAAAAATCCTTGGAAGAAGGTAATTAAACACTAAAATTGAGACAACTTGGTTCAAATCAAAGGTAGAAATTAAGATATAAGTGGATGCAACTTGCAGTCATATGCCAAAACATCAGAGGAAACGAACATCAAATGTTAACAACAAAAATAATATGTACCTGTAAAAGCAGCTTCCATCCAAGTTCCTTCAGACGATTGTTCTTTGATATTTCTAACATTGCACACATAGCAACATCAGCAGCACTACCCTGTAGCAGTCAGCCAAATGAGAGAGAGAGAGAGAGAGAGAGAGAGAGAGAGAGTAGAATTGGGCAAACTTAAGCGCATAAGAAAGAATGAAAGAACCTGCACTGGGGTATTGATAGCAGCCCGCTCAACATGACCTCTTAGAGAAGAGCTAGCATCAGTCAATGAAGGAAAGACACGAGCCCGTCCCAGCAATGTGTGAACACGTCCATCTTCTCTGGCTTCTTTCTTACGAGCTTGTTGCCATTTAAGCACTTCTTTTCTTTCTTTATACCAGAGATTAACAGTTTCCTTTGCTTCTGCCACAGAAACCTGGAAAAATAGATGGTAAAGACCATGCTGTGGATCAACACGACTCAAAGCAAATCAGGACAGATCACTTATTATATTAGGTTTATTGGGTAAAGTTACCTTCCAATCCCTGGAAAGCCCCACTGGAGTCTTTCCATATGCAATTGAAAAGTTAAGCATTTTAGCTTTTCTTCTTTCAGAAGCAAAGGCATCCTGAAATATAAGTTCCCATTCAGTAAAATTAGGTAAGCCAAATTCTATGATTCTACTTCTTAAACATAACACAATGCGCACAAAAATCCTTTAAAGCAGAACACATGCAAAAAAAATCACAAAAAAGATCCCATTGGTTCACTTGAGAAACACATACACAAGCAGGTTCAAAGAATAATTCACAATTCACCTTCAACAGTGGAACTGGGGGTTTATCTTCACCAGGTTGAGGATACCATTCAAGAAGCACATGCTTTTTCTCAATGGCTTCACGAATATGCGGATACATGTTCACAGCTGTCCTTGAATGGAAATCTCCACCAGCTTTGAAAGCATCCAACATGCTCTTACAGTTGGCAAGATGTGCAAGAACCCTAAGTTCCAGCTGCGATATGAAAACATATTTCAATCAACCTTCACATATAGTGATTTATTTATGTATATAACTCAAATGCTTACTTGCCCATAATCAGCAACAATAAGTGAATTTCCAGGTGCAGCTATAAATGCCTGACGGATCTTGTACCGATCTTTCTCTAAAGCAGGCTGATTCTGATTTATGGAAGAGAAGATGTCAGCACTCTTTAATCTCTATTGCGTCCAGAAACAAAGTAAAATCCAAGCTTCTTTTCTTGTCTTAAAATTTTGTACTATCAACTGATACACTCTTTAATCTATACTGCATATAGAAAGAAAGATACATTCAAGTTTCTTTTCATCTTAAAATTTTGTAAAATTAACTGATAAACGACCATGAAAACTCAACCATTGTGTATCCTAACAACACTCCCAACCATCCTACAAAATGCCTTGGTAATTGACACCCATGAAAAATAAAAATCAGAGCTTTTGCTGTCGAGATAGGAATAGTGGATGATATATATATATATATAAAGTTAAAGGGCTCATGTCAACAATAGATTTCATAGTGGTTATGAATTATGATTAGCTGAAGCAGAAAAACAAAGCACACATATTCGACAGAAGCAGCAAACATAATATAGACTGACAATATGTCATGTTCCATTCAGCACATAAGAATGAGAAGAATTTCATCTAAAGCACAAAGGCATCTTTGATGGAACATTGATTGCATTAATTCAGAAGTTCATTCTAAGATGTTAAAAAAAGAGGTGAAAAAACCTGCAAATTTGGTCTCCTAGCTGATAAGCGCCCAGTTTCTGTGTTGATATTCAGAGAACAATGAACACGCCCACTCTTGCCTGATAGGTTATTGCTCTGTGGTAGAAAGACAATGATATCAGTACGAACTACCATGAAGATTTGGAGGTATAACAAAAAAGCATGGACAGGAAACGAGCTTAAACGAAGCACTGAAATCAAAATGTTACAGTATCATTAGAAGAAAACAGCAACCATCATCATTGTTGTCATTATTGGGATTGGGGGGTCTGGGAAGACTAGCAATGGATCTTAAAGTTCCAGTTTTTTATTTGTCAATTATTTTGCTTGAACCACAGAGTGGTTTAGGCAGACAACCTGATGCCCCTAAGGATTTAACTTTGACTTTAGGTGAATGTTTAAGAAATATTAATGTCTGAGCTTTAATTATGTGGGAAGCTAGATGTGTCCTTAAAGGAGCTTGATTGAGTTTTCTGAAGATTAAATGGTTGGATTGACCTAGATGTGTCCTTCTAGGAAAAACTTTAATTATGTGGGAAGCTGATTTCAGTATCTGCAGAGGTTGTCTTCTAGTTAGTAGAGTTAGGGGGCAATTATGTTTTACAGATTGTTGGAAAATTTCAATAGTAGGGGGAAACTGTGTGTAAGTTTATGATATAGGAATCCCTATTAGGAATCTTATTCCCCTTATAAGAAGAAATAACTCAAGTCTATAAATGTGCTTGTCGACTGTCAATTTCAGTATGAGGTTTACCATGACTACAGTGCAGTCCACTGCATCACAAAATCATAGCCGCCCCCCCCCCAAAAAAAAAAAAAAAAGCCCCTCTTTTTTTACAGCTTTACAAAAATCTCAAACCATGTTTCCATTGAACAAATATCTCAAACCACAACACCTCAATGCCCCCAATACACTTGAGGCAACCGCAACAGCACAGCACTATAAATGCATCTAATCAGGCATGTTAAACAAAAGGATCAAAGGGAATGGCATCTAAAAATAGCAGTAAAAATCACCTGCAGGGGGAGGATGAAGTTGGATATCAAAGAATCAATGGAGCAAAGTTCACATAAAGAAGAAATAGCCTGGCAAGCCTCAATCCCTTCTTCTGGCGTTTGAAACCTGCGCAGATTTCCTGCATGACCAGATTCATCTTCATTCTCAACAACAGATAACTCTTTTGATTCCAAATCTTCATCTGTCATTGTCTCAGAATCATCAAAGACAACATCATCTAACTGCAAGCCAGCAGCATCATTGACAACATATTCTGAAGAAATCTTCCTGGCCAAGCTCTTCAAAGAATCTCCGCTGACTGATGGCCAACCAGAAGCTGTATACGTCTCAACAGGCAGATCAACTCTAATGCTACATAACTTGATGTCGCGAAATTTTGTGGGAGTCTTCTTTCCTTCTTCAATCACTTTATCAACATTTGGGACTTTGAATGTTTTAACTTCGGGAAGAGTAACGAGTGGATCCTTGCTGCAACGGAAAGCAATTAAAACAAATAAGGTGTTTTTTCCCATCCACCCCAGTTTGGCTTAGATCAGATTCAGTACTAACTAGAGTGCCATGTCACTGCAATTCAACAGTAGGCAGAAGCTTTTCAATGCAAGAGAACTTAATTTACAGAATTCAAGAATTCCATGGTACAAATACTGTTGTTCAAATTGCTAGGAAATTAACATTTAGGAGAATGTGTTCCCTTCCCAGGACAGGACTCAAATTTATACTTGGAAAGTATAGTCACTGAGAAGACTAATTGATGACACAAACATTTTGATATTTTTAGTTGAAGGACAAACAACTAAATGTAAGTACCTCCAGAAGAATTTAACCTTTACCTGTTACAAATACCACCAAAAAGTAGTTGGCGCAGTTGAGTATCACTTCCCACATTCATGTACTTGGCATCAGGGCAATACCTAGAGGCCCAATTGCGAAATCTACTAGCAGCAACCTCCTGTTCTGCTTTGGCCACCTTCTCCATCACAGCAAGATATGCTCGATCAACCAGCATGCCCTCACTTTCCATTCTAACTAGAATCTCCCCAAATGGTTGCCAATATTCCAGGTAGAACTCAAACATAGATTTTTTAAGAACCGGCTTTCCATCCATATTCCATGGCATTTTAGATAGTTGGCTTTCCAAGCTTTTATAAAGCTGCAAAGTGCTTATTGCATCTAGAGCAGAATAACAGATCCATGGTTCTCGCGCTTCTCTTTGTAGCTCTTCAACAGGGGCAATGGTGGTCAATTTGCCTTCAGATCCATCTTTTTTCACCTTTTGCTTGCCAAAGATTTTTTTCATTGATACTTTACCAATCAACTCTTTATAGCATGGTTCTGCCCCGCACATGACCTTTTGGTCACCTGTAAGAGCTTCAAGAGAATATCCACCATTTATTCTTCTTGATGAATCCCATAATCGTGCCATGTGCATTGTATCAGCATGAAAACCAGAAACAGAAAACCCGTAGTTCTCGATGACGTGGTTATCAAAGCTGTAGTTGTGCCACACCTGCAGAAAGGATAGGCAACTTTAACGTTGGTCCAAATTGTATTCATGGACTGTGCATGCAGCCTAGTCATTGAAGCAAATGTAAGACAAGGCATGAACAGTTGAATTCTCTACAGGATAGACAAGGCTGGACTGTTTAATGTAGTCGACACCGATGGTTACTTTACAAGGAAAAGGAAGGAGTTGATGCCTCTCACTGCTAAATACCAGTATTAAAGCATATAAGATCTAACTTTAAGCTTAGCTAACAGCACAAGCCATTTCCAAAGGAGGGAAACAATGTCAGAGTCCAAGTCTTTGCCGAAACCAAATATATACAAAGGTCTAAAGTAAATGCAACATCAAGCTTATACACATCAGCAACCTCACAATGCTGATATTACATCAAACATCTAAATGATCATAGTGCTATTTTAAAGAAGCTGCAGATGAAGAGAGCATCAACAAATCAAAACTGACAAAATTTACCTTTTTTATGTCCGGGGATTCAAAAAATGGAGCAAATTCATGCAAAAGATCCCAGCCGCCACCATCAAGAACATCTACCCAGATACAAGATTTCCCATTTCCAAAATCTGCCTCCGGTCCAGAATAAATACTAAAGCATGTTATCTCTCCATGGTCAATGGGTGTTTCCTCTTTCACATCAATCTTGGCTACCTATAAAGATACTATGATCAGATATTTGAAGTATCTACATAGGTGGGATTTCCAAGAAATGGATAGACATGCATATCCTTTAAAATTCATGGACATAGAAAATGTGATGAGGAATCCACGAGAATCACAAATGATAAATTTCAAATATCATAATATTGTAAGATTAAGTTCGACATTCATAGCAGGGCCATCTAGGACCATTCCTTAAATGTAAAGCTGAAAGCTAAAAAACAGAGAAAATTTAGCTTTAAGTAAACCAAATAGATATTCAAAATATGCATGCGATGCCTATCTCTGCATAGCTAGGTGATATCCTGTTTTTATTAAACATGTTTCTGCAGTGTTTGTGTTTAGAATGAAGGTTAATTTTACAGAAGTCTTAAGAAACTTTTACCTCTCTTGGATTTTTTAGCTTTAATGCAACTCAAACATCTTGCTTCTGAATGGAACTTCAATATGAAGCCTGAGTAATATTCTGTTTGGGCTTAGAATTTGGTTTAATTTCTTAATGTTTGCAAGAAATTTGAGCATTTTTAAACTCATCCGATTTCCAGCCTTCCAAAACCTAGAAATTGTCCCATTTAAACCATAATCACTGCATGATCAACTTCAAAGATTAACCTTTAACTAACATTACTTCTTACAATACAAATCTTGCACTGTGAAACAGCTTCATATTTATGTATCTTGAGTTGATTAGCTCATGCAACTTTGGTCTTAGTTTGTTGCCATTGAATCATCAAAGATATTTAAGTTTTTATGTCCATTCCTACAGTCTACACTGGCATGCCTAGCTTTTATGTCCATGCCTACATCTGCTTAAGGCATTCCTACAGTCTACACTGGCATGCCTATCTACTATATGAGCAATTGCATCTGAAAGGAAAATAATAAACAGAATTTATTACGATTTAAGTGCATACCTCAGTATCGCAAGCATGGATAAGATGCCTATACTGATTTGTAAGCTTACTAACAACCTCCCTTGCCATGGAAGCATTATCAACAACCAGAACCCTCTCATAAATATTAGTAAGCCTGTCATGAATGCCAGGCTTATGAGGTCTTCCATGGGTCTGGGCTTTATCTGTTGAACCAGTACCTGTGTGTCCAAGTTCTTTAGACTCGAACTGTTTCTTATTCTTCATTCTCTGCATGAATGATTCATTATTCAACACATCCTCTTTTAAAATGTCATTCGAAGATAAACCATTTGGCCTTTTGTTATCAATCAGCTGACCAACATCCCTGGAAATTAATTGTTTCTGACTCTTTGGTTTATCTTGTATTCTGATTGCATTAATATCCATCTTTTCATATTTAAATGAATAAGGGCTACAATCATATTCACGTTTCTGCTTGAACAGTTCAATACTTTTTTGCTTCCACAAGGCTCTAGTACCATCACATGGGATCGTAGTGACCTCAAAACCTTGAGGGGTATAAATTCTTGGAACTACCATCCTCTTTTCACCTCTCCTTTGCATGCCATCAATTACTCGCAATGGGATTTCCCCCAAAAACCTAACAAATACAGTGAACAGAAATTAAAGCATCAGAACCGAAATTCCATTAAGAAAGAGTAAAAAAAACATGGACCAACTTTTTTAGTCAAGACCAATCAAATTGCTTCCAAATGCAACACTAGGGAATTCATCTCACTAACCAATTTGATCAGTCTGGTCTACATAAACCAAATCAATACAACAATTTCTTTTTAAAAACAACAAACCCCTAATGATTGCTCAAAAATTGTTGGAACACCCCGGAAGAAAAAATGAACCTTTATATCGTCATAGTCAAGCAAGCCATTGAGGGAGCAACATGAACCGAAAAAAATGTGAGTATCGACTAAACTGAGAAGCCTAAAAATATCACATTGTTCATTACAAAACAGAAAATCCCATTAACATAACTCTTCACTGCACTGCACTCAAAACCCAAACAAATAAAAAATAAAAAATAAAACTGGGTATTAAATAATTTCCAAAACTAAAAAATAAGGTAGAAAAACTAATAAATCAACAGGTTAAGGCCTTAACATTAATAGCAAAGGAGAAGAAACCTGTGAAGAGCAACGGAGAAAGGCCTTGAAGAAGCAGCTCTGGAGGCAAAGCAAGGACACGAGCGAGATAGGTTGAAATAAGAAGGGCATAATGGCCTAAAGGGACTAATAGGAGTGGTGGTGCAGGTGACCCCCATAGCTAAAACCTCAGCAAACCTCCCCAGCTTAGCAGCTCTACTTCTGCCGTATAAAAGAACCGTCTAGCATGGGTTATAGTGGCATATATGTAAATATATCGAGCCTTGGGTGGGGTTTGTGTTATCTGAGGTGGATTGCAAGTGGGACTGTGAAAGAAGCAGAGGCAGAGGCCATAAGCACAGAGAGACAAAGAGGAAGAGGGAAGGCCAGGAGGTCTAAAACCCTTGCGTTGTTCGTTTTTTTTTTTTTTTGGTAGAAAGCTCCGTTTTATTTTTTTATGGCTGCCAAATATTTGTCTTTGTGTATCATAATATTTCAATATTATTATTATTTTTTGTTTTGGAATTAAGGCTTGGAAATTTTTTATTTGCAGATATGCCATTTAATGGGGGTGTATGGAGAATATGGTGGTCTAGCAATGCAGTGGATACTTATCTTATTTCTTATTCTTTTGGGAAAAATCAGAGTTCGTTCGAGGTTATCAGATTCCAATTATATTTGTTTTAAATTGTTTTAAGGTATTGATATAAAAAATTAAATTTTTTTATGTATTTTTTAAAAAAAATTACAAAAATAATTAATATTACTATAAAAAATAATATTTTACTATATTATATGACTTGCTTTTAGAATTTAAGTCATGAGTTAAGTTAAACAGAAATATCAGTTGGTTTGTTTTTAAAATATAAATCATGAGTTAAATTAAATAGAAATATTAGTTGACTCAAAATAATTTAAAATAATTTTATTTTAAGATAATTTTAAAAAAATATTATAATGTTATCATTTGAAAAAAATTAAAATTAAACCATATTAAATTTTAAATGGACTCATCAATTATCTACATTAAATCAAATTAATTTCCATCTATTTTTTAAACTTAATAATCAAGTTCCGAGCTTACAAACTAAGCCAAAGTAGGCAAGTTTAATAAGATTGACAACAAAATGAGATATTAGTCTAAAATTAGTATTTGAAGAGAGAATTACAATTAGTGGAGGTAGATTGTGTTTTGCATGAAATAATTTTGAAAGTTGACCCAATCGTAAGTGAATTATATCTTGAAGATCGTTCAAAGGATATGTTATGAGAAATGTTTTTTTATTTTTGGTATGTTTAGGCACGTAGTTGAAATTATATTTTTTTAAATTTTAATTTATTTTATTATTTTAATCTATTAATTTAAAAAAAAAATTATTTTAAAGTATTTTTAAGAAGTTGTTTGAGAATACTGTATAAATCGCGTTTCTAAAAAATTTAAATTTTTTGTATATTTTGAATCTTTTTGATATGCTAATTTTAAAAGTGATTTTTTTAAAATAAAAAAATATTATTTTGATGTATCTTATTACAAAAAATATTTTAAAAAACAACTACAATTATATTCTCAAATAGACACTAAACACTCTCCAATAGACACTAAATAAAACGTATTTTAAACCATAATTATTATGGCAATCCCAAACAAACTTATAATAAAAAAAATAACCTAAGTTAATTTAATTTAATTAATCTTCTGATACTTTCAAGTGATAAATAACAATATCAACTTCATGAAATATAATATTTTTTTTCATATTTTAACCAAAACACAATTGTTGTTTAGGGTTTTTTTTTTTTATTCTAAAGCTACATTGTTTTTGTTTTAAAATAACTTCAAACAATCAGCCCACAACTCGGGCTTTGTACCGTGTTAAACCTTGTACTGGGTTTGATAACCAGAGAAAACGAAAAACACCTGACAAAATTTAGAAAACTACAAAACCAACAAAATTTGGCAGGAAACCAGAACTAAGGGGTGGAAGAAATAAAAGTAATTAAATGGAAAATGAAATTTGAGTAATGGTAAAAGGAGTGCTTGATAGACCCATGAAACCATTTTGATCTCAATCACTATCAGGAGAAGGTGTCTTGATATGGTCATCGTCCACCGCCCTCTCTTCAGGAGCATCATTTACTGCTAAAAATTTAAGTGCTGTTACAACATCAGCCATTAAGGGCCTTGTAAGAGCTTCCTCTTGGAGACACATGGCTGCAACCGCAAGTGCTTGATACAGGCCTCTTAGGGGATAGTTTCCTTTTAGCAAAGGGTCTGCCATTAATGCAAGCTTTTTTTTATCTTTAAATAATGGTGTTGCCTGCAAAGAGAAATGTAGTCAAGTCAGGGCTTAAGTTGTTCGGTTCTAGCAGTCGAATGTTTGTCGTTAAGTGTTTCAGGATCAGGAAAACAATAATGGAAAGTTATGCCAGTAGTCTATGCCATTATCGATGAAATTTCGTCAGAGGAAGTATTTGTGCAAGATACAGAAAAATGAATTGGAGAATAAAAAGTTTCTGCACATACCCAGGAAACTAAATTCTTTTCCCCAGCTGGTCTTGAACTGTCGATGACTCGTCTTCCAGTGATCATCTCCAAAAACACGACTCCAAAGCTGTAAACATCGGATTTCGCTGTCAACTGTCCTGTCAAAGCATATTCAGGTGCACAGTAGCCATAAGTCCCCATCACCCTGGTGGATACATGTGTCTTGTCCCCGGTCGGTCCAAGCTTTGCCAGCCCGAAATCTGAGAGCTTTGGGTTGAAATTCTCGTCTAATAACACGTTTGATGCTTTGAAGTCACGGTATATTACTGGAGGATCTGCTGATTCATGCAAGTATTCAAGGCCTCTTGCAGCCCCTTCTGCTATTTTAATCCTAGTATTCCAATCCAACGGATTTTTATCTGGGGTCAAATCTGAAAGAAAAATCCAGCTGAGTAGTGTAAAGTAAACTAGCAAGAAACAGGAACCTAATCTCTGACAATGATGGAAATGCTGCACCACAGGAACCGAATCTGTTTCAACCTGTAATCATCTATGCAATGAACTCTATCCTGTATGGAAAAAGATCAGTATGTCCGAATGAAGTTGCTATTTTAATTCTAGTATTCCAATCCAATGGATTTTTATCTGGGGTTAAATTTGAAAGAAAAATCCAGCTGAGTAGTGTGAACTAGCAAGAAACAGGAACCTAATCTCTGACAACGATGGAAATGCTACACTACAGTAACCGAATCTGTTCCAACCTGTGATCATTTATGCAATGAAATCTATCCTGTATGAAAAAAGAGCAGCATGCCAGAGTGAAGTTGCTTCATACATACCAAGAAGGTGATCCTCAAGGGAGCCGTTAACCATGAACTCATATACTAAAATCCTCTGGTCACCATCAGCACAATATCCAACCATGTTGACAAGGTTAGGGTGGTGAAGAAGACTTAACATCAAAATCTCTATAAGAAATTCTCTGTTTCCTTGAAATCCATTCCTGTCTAGTTGCTTAACAGCGACAACCTAAATTGAAATAAAAACAACATCAGAGCTTCTTTTTTTGGCTTGGAAGTTAAAAGCAATGGAAGACATTTAACGTCATACAGCAAGAGTAGTACTTGGTTCGTTTTTTCAATCAGCCCTTTGTATACCCTCCCAAAACCGCCTTCGCCTATCAGGTTTTCATTGTTGAAGTTCGTGGTTGCAGTAGCCAACTCTCGGCATGTGAAAATACCAGCAGATATATTGCCCTTTCCAATTTTCTTGATTTCTTCATTTATGAACCTTTTTCTGCTGCTATCTGTGGAGAAATTATGCTCAATTTAAATTAGACTCTTTGAAGTTGTGTTCAAAATATAAATATTCTTGTAACTAACTTATCACAAGTTGGAGAGTTAAGCAAAATGTCCTGATTCGCTAATGCCAAAAGATTACATGAACCATAGTAGTTAATGTCTGAGTATGAATTAGTGACAAAATATTAAAAACAAGTATGCCTAATTATAACATCTTTGCTAATGTCTTCAATAAATGAAAATTACTTTCCAAAGAAACTAAAGAGGACTATTTTATCAAGGAAACATTGCTGATGAATTTACAATATGGGAACACAGCAATTTGGCAAAGAAAAACACATATGAATGCAGTGTCGCCAAGCATGGAACTTGGCATGCCATTTTCAATTTTTCATTTTAGTCTCCTGTGAAAGAAAAATGTGATTTTCACTACTGGGACAGGCTATATCAGGAGCACAACACAAAGCACATAAGAACACCATCCAAAGGGGATGAACTGTGCCTGTATAAATGTGGATTGACAGCAATCAGATCTAGGCTGTGGGATAGACAAATTACCAGTCTTCTAAATTATGATGAAGAATTCATGGTTTCTTGAACTCTAAGAATCGATCGTTAGAACAAAACAGCTTACCTGTCTTGAATGAAATGTTAGCATACGAGGCTAAAGTCTCGGCATCACGGTATTCCTTGATGCTTTTTTTCAATGCCTTTCTCCCTAATCTTTCCTTTGACATGCAGCATTCAAAGCAACCCATCTGGGCTCCCAGCCAGAATAAAAACCCGAAAGGAATTCTTAGAAAGATAGTCAGCACAGGGAGCTGTTGATACCAATCTCAAAATCTAAGCCTAAATGCACAAGAAAATACACGTCTGGTCTTTTCAGGAGACAGGAGATCATGTGTGTCTTCTGTCTATCATTTATATCAAAGCCCTTCGAGGCATTGAAAAGGAAAAAACTTGGTCAAATTTTTACTAATTCTTACGAAAAGACTGGCCATATTTTTTGCATAATAACCTACCTTATTAGCAAAATGGGCGTTTTGACGTGCCTTTCTTTGACTTCATCTCTGTTTGATTCACAAATTTCCTCCAATGTTAGGAGTGCTAGAAGGGATTGTGAGCTATTTTTTCTCGAAGTTTTACTACGGCAAACCATCATGATTTTACCTGTTCATGTTTAATGATGGATCAAATGGATTTTCAAGCATCCTCTCGAATTTACTACTTTTTCAAGGCATTGGTGGCCTAAATGGATACAGTTATACTGTATACGGATCCTCATGTTTAATGTAATGCAATGCAATATAATGTGATCAAATGTTGAACATGATAAAAAATGTAATTGAATGAAATGGGTCTTTGAATGTAACTTTTTTTTTAGAAAAGGTGGCCCACTCACAATGCTGCTGGGCCAAATTTTTTTAGTATAAAAAAAATATATTTAAGTGTTGTTGATATACTTTTACGAAGTAAAAATACTTGAATTATAAATCTAATTGGATTTAAAATGCTATACAGAGTCTAATTTTTATAGTATAGAGTTATGTTTGTCTCTTAAGATTTTTTTTATTAATATAAGTTTTTAGCTTGGATTCTACTTTATCTACATTCTATATATATATACAAATTTTTTATAACTTATTATATTTTCATCTCATTAATACAAATACGAGAAATATTTATTTATTATTAATATTTGACGAGATTTTTCTTATTAATATTTGTGTAAAATATATTTATTTTTTATTAATATTATTTGATAAAATGACTTTCTAGCATCCCATTTAAGTAAAATAACATGATTTATAAAATATAAATATCACTTTAACATTGAGATAAATGATTTATAATTTTTTCCATTCTTGAAATATATACATGACATTATGTTTTTAATATTTATTTTATATCAAAACAAGAACGAGTAACTTTATTTTTAGAATTTAATTTTTTTGTATATTTATTATTTTTTGTACAGGAATATTAACTTAAACATTCAAGGGTTCTCAAAATCTATAAAAAATGAATGTTTTGCAGGTATTAATTGGGATTTCTACGTCGAGCCATTACATTCTTTAGGTATAAAAAAATAAATTAAATAGAAAGAACACTTAATTAAGCTCATTATCCATTAACCAAAAATCTTTATTTTTAAACATCTTAAATTTTAAAACATTATCACTCCCCCAAAACACACAATCTATCCATGAAATCATCTTATATAATTAAGAAAAATAAAATTTTATATAAAACATGTAAACCACCGGTTTTCAATTAAAATATAATAATTAATTGGATGAATTTACAAAATTTACCATAAATCTTCCAATCCATTTATAGATATTATGATGATGATAGTGTACGTATTTGCCAAAGAGAACTTGCAATTCTATATTTGAAATATTCTTTTTGAGAAAATAATTAAAATCGGGGAATTAATATTAGAATTTTTTTATATACTTAAATAACTAAAAATTTTATTTAGTGTGTTTTATAATGTTTTTTTTTCACCCTATGGAAGATGAGAAGTGCTATCGTTGTTTTTCTAAAAAAACATATAACTATTTTTAATTATATCCGGTTTTTTATTGATAAAACCAACTTTTTATTTTGTTAATTTAAGGAATTACTAATTTAGGTTATTAAAAGAAATCATTTTTATAATTCTTGTATCTTTGGGACAATTAATTGAAAATATCCAATTATTTGTGACAACGGTTGTAAGCAATTCTAGAAGATTTGCAAGACTCAAAGAAATATTTCAAACAATTGGGAGTATTATCTCTCTACCTGCATCCTTCATTAAAATTGAATTATAACATTTTCAACATGCCAACTTTCATTTTTTCACTTCTAATTATTAAAGAACCTCTAAAGAGATACCAACAATTGTTTTAATTATTTGAATTCCTCAAATAATAATAATTTATATATATATATATATAGAGAGAGAGAGGGGGGGGGGGGAGATTTAACCTAAAAAAGAGGCTGAATTGAAAAAATAAAATAAAATAAAATAATAAAAAAAGAAAGAAAGGAGGAAGCTTCATGATGACTCCCAAGTTTTAACCACAGAAGGAAGAGGCAATCACTATAAAAATATTATTTTGTCAAGGCTATACAATATTGCGAAGAATGGGTCAATAACAACCCAACAACATCTCATTTATAAAATTGAGTTTTTCATATTATTTTAAATTAATCTTTCAAATTTTTTTCACCTTTTTCATAATTATAGTATATTGTTTATATGTTTTTACCCATTGAAAAGGTTATTATTGTAATTCTTGGCAAATCTATAAGAAGATGATGTACTTTTAAAATTTATTAAGAGTTGTTAAAAATAATTAGGGCTTCGTTGCTAAAAACAAACATTTCAGCAAAAAGAAATATATACGTAATATATAATCATGGTAACAATAATTTCCATGAAAAAAAAAAACTTTATGATACCATTTGGAGCACTGAAATCAAATTACAGAGCAAGTTAATGCTTCCTCATTCTTGATGGAAAATCTTGAAGAATCGATTATGCTGCTTCATCATGCATTTAAAAATATAAAAATATTGTATTAGTGGCTGATTGTTTTAATTTAAAATTATAAAATTATAATTTTATTATTTCAATCTAAATTTAAAAATAACAACAACAATAATATATAAATACTAAAAGGTATAATTCAATTAATCAAATTATAAATTTATTTTTTAAAAAAATATTAATTAAAATTTCATGAATACCAGAATCATTAAAAATTTATATAATTATTAATTTTAAAATTTATAAAATTAATTAAAGTGAATATAAACTTATCCAATAATTACCTTAATCTAAAAAAGAAAATAATACTTAAAGGGGAAGATTCACGTTTTAGTCCCTGAAGTGTAAAACGTTACATTTTAACATAGAATTCTAACAACCATGATCTATCCAGTTGTGCAAGGCATGGAGATTTCACAAACCAACTCTTTGTGGTGTATAAATTAATCTCATAATTAATTCCAATTATTAAGTTTTACTGCTAGTATTTTATTTAAATTATAAAACAATTGAAATAAAGAAAATAATATATGATGAAAATATTTAAATCCAGTGACCGACAGACAAAAGTGGAGGAAGGAGCTTTGACTAAGCAACCCAAGAAAGCCATTCACTGCCCCACTTGTATTAAAAATAACTATCCATGTAAAAATTTCTGGTCTTTGGACATTTGGGAATTTCAGAAAACAAGCCATGGATTCACAACTGAGAAAGCTGGTAGCGGGTCTTTTTCTACTGACGGCAATCTTTGTCTCTGGTGTCAAAGCTTGGACAGGTGAAATACACGGAAGAGTTGTTTGTGATGTTTGTGGTGATTCTTCCATCGGACCTGAAGATCATGTTTTAGAAGGTCCCTCCCTCACTCTCTAACTTGGTTTTAGTTTAATTTTTGAAATGGGCTTTTTTTTTTTGTTTCTTGATGTGTGAAAGTTCAATTCTTATGGGTTTTGAGGGGATGAGTGATGACTTAATGGATTGGTGATTATAGTGATGGTTTTGTGCTAAAAATTGTTCCTTTTTTTTATCATTTGATGGTTATTTATTTATTGCGAGTTCACGTCCACCAGTTAACTAAATCTCAATTTCAAAGCAGTCGGGGTTGGTGGAGATGTATCCATTTTGTTCTTTCTTTTCTGTTTCAGATCCATATAGCTTGTTTATTAGTGTGTAATTGGATGTAGTCGGTTCTGTTTGTGAGTGTAGTAGGACAAAGTTGATACAGATTGTTACTGGGGAATGATGAAAATATGTGTTTTTTTTTTTTTCGTTTTGGTTAGAAATATATTGTTGTATTGCTGTGATCTCGAGTCACTTTGCTCTCTCTTTGTGCATTAGCTACATCATTAGTGTGGTGATGGTTTGGCCAGATGTTTTTGCAACGTAAGGTAGTGTTATCTACACTCTAAGACTGTGTTTTGGGAGGTTATGTTCTTTGTAGTTTCTATGTGATTATGATATCTGCAATTGATTAATCTGTTGGCAAATAGCTATTAGGGGTTTGTGGGTAACCTGTGCATTTCTTAATATTGACACCTAAATTATGGAGTTTTCTAAACATTGTTCCCTTTCACCCCTCTGCAGTTGCTGGTTTGTCTTTGTTTTGTTGATGTAACGATACCAAGTTGCTTCATTTTATTCTTGGACTGTAAAATGCTAATCGATGAACTGTTTTCTCTTTGATTTTGTGGAAAATTTGCTTCTGCCATGTAGGGGCATTAAGTAACACCCCAATATCTTTTTGGTATGCACTGCAGGTGGATGGCATTCTTTCACTGTCAACTTTTATTATCATCACTGTTGTTGTGTAGGGATATTAATTTAAATTCTCTTGTCTATTATGTGTACCTTGAAACATGCTTTTAAACCAGGGCATATTCATACCCTTTGAATTTCCTGGAAACTTCATTCTTAAGGTGGGCTGTACCTTGGGTACCGTCAAACACTCAAAAAGCAATTTAAGGTTCCTGGAATCCCAGGGTGACTTCACTTCATTTGATGTTGCCAAGGGCTACAGCAGATGACTATTTTGACTGCCATCTTTGACAAAACATCAAATTTGTGAAGCAGTGATGGTTAATATTATTGATTGTATTTAATTAAATTGAATAAGATGTAAAATGGGGTGATTTGGCTTGCCTTGATGCAGGCGCTGAAGTAGCTGTCCTTTGCATAACGAAGTCCGGGGAAGTTCTAAACTACCAGGCCTTCACAAATGATAAGGGGATTTACACTGTGGCAGAGACCATGTCAGAGAGTGACCGTTGGGATGCATGCCTCGCGCGACCTATCAGCAGTTTCCATGAGCACTGCACCCAACTAGGAGAAACTAGCACAGGGGTGAAGTTCAGTTATAATCGTCCATCTGGATTTTCTCACAGAGTCAAACCTTTTGTCTATAGCCCTGCCAATGTGCCAACATACTGCATCTAGATGTTAGTTATCTTGTATATTCACAAGTTTCAGTTTGTTATATCTAGAAGAAAAATAGAAAGATCAGATTAGTTTGTTCGAAATTCCATGGTGCATCTATGCAAGGACTTAGTTAATAGGTCAGTGCTACTGCTGCATTCAGAAGGTTTATAAAGCCAAACTCTAATTATGTTTGTACTAGATTTTGATCACTGTTGCACTGTAATATGCATACCCTATTCTGGCTTGCCTGAGTTTCTTCATTATCATGAATAGCATTTAGTGGTGGAATGGCCTTGGCTAAACGCAGCAAACGATTTCATGACTGTGTAGCTCTCAACTGTCGTCCAATCAACCTCCGACATCTCATAGAACATGACCACCCCTGTGGTTAAATCAAGGTGTTCCAACACTAGTCATGATCACACTTGTTAAATCACTCTTGTTAAATCCGATCTGACTTGACTGGTGAGGTTGCTAGAAAATCTGCTTTGATCCAGATTGAAGTTGAACTGGAGTTAAATCTAGTTGACCTAGTTTGACATGAGCTAGTTGACTTGTAAAAGAAAAGGATTTGAACCCTAACAAAAAACCCTTCATTCCCTCCATTTCCCTTCCCCGTCCATCAATGAGAAGCCAAAGGAAAACAGTCTTCATGAGCTGAAACCCAGAAAGTAGTAACACAGCGGAATCAAAATGTTTAGTGGCTGAGCTGCCCCATGGTTTGATAATGGACATGTTATCAAGATTGCCGTCTAGTCAGCCCCTTGTCAACTGTAAGTTAGCATGCAAGACCCTTATTTTGCCAAAATCCATATGGCAAGATCATCAACTACTTGATTCAAAATGATTTTTCATTAGAAAAAAACTTTTGTTACTGACTGGGATAGTTGAAGAAGTCGCCAGTAAGAGTTTGCAGATCGATTAAACACAAACTTACCCGATACTAATTAATACCCTAGCCGTAAATTCTTGCAGGGGGGGGGGGGGGTTT